>NW_028315352.1:5000-131478 GCF_046866305.1 Octopus bimaculoides
ACCCATGCCAACCTCTCCTCCATTGGACACTAAACTCTGTACTGGCTCCCATGCCAACCTCTCCTTCATTGGACACTAAAGTCTGTACTGGCACCCATGCCAAACCCTCCTTCATTGGAAACTAAACTCTGTACTGGCTCCCATGCCAACCTCTCCTTCATTGGACACTAAACTGTGTACTGGCACCCATGCTAACCTCTCCTTCATTGGACACTAAACTCTGTACTGGTACCCATGCCAACCTCTCCTTCATTGGACACTAAACTGTGTACTGGCACCCATGCTAGCCTCTCCTTCATTGGACACTAAACTCTGTACTGGCACACATGCCAACCTCTCCTTCATTGGACACTAAACTGTGTACTGGCACCCATGCCAACCTCTCCTTCATTGGACACTAAACTCTGTACTGGTACCCATGCCAACCTCTCCTTCATTGGACACTAAACTGTGTACTGACACCCATGCCAACACCTCCTTCATTGGACACTAAACTGTGTACTGGCACCCATGCCAACCTCTCCTTCATTGGACACTAAACTCTGTACTGGTACCCATGCCAACCTCTCCTTCATTGGACACTAATCTCTGTACTGGCACCCATGCCCACCTCTCCTTCATTGGACACTAAACTCTGTACTGGCACCCATGCCAACCTCTCCTCCATTGGACACTAAACTCTGTACTGGCACCCAAGCCAACCCCTCCTTCATTGGACACTAAACTCTGTACTGGCACCCATGCCAACCCCTCCTTCATTGGACACGAAATTCTGTACTGGCACCCAAACCAACCTCTCCTACATTGGACACTAAACTCTGTACTGGCACCCATGCCAACCTCTCCTTCATTGGACACTAAACTCTGTACTGGCACCCATGCCAACCCCTCCTACATTGGACACTAAACTCTGTACTGGTACCCATGCCAACCTCTCCTTTCATTGGACAATAAACTCTGTACTGGCACCCATGCCAACCTCTCCTTCATTAGACACTAAACTCTGTACTGGCACCCATGCCAACCTCTCCTTCATTGGACACTAAACTCTGTACTGGCACCCATACCAACCTCTCCTCCATTGGACACTAAACTCTGTACTGGCTCCCATGCCAACCTCTCCTTCATTGGACACTAAACTCTGTACTGGTACCCATGCCCACCTCTCCTTCATTGGACACTAAACTCTGTACTGGCACCCATGCCAACCTCTCCTCCATTGGACACTAAACTCTGTACTGGCTCCCATGCCAACCTCTCCTTCATTGGACACTAAACTCTGTACTGGCACTCATGCCAACCTCTCCTTCATTGGACACTAAAGTCTGTACTGGCACCCATGCCAAACCCTCCTTCATTGGAAACTAAACTCTGTACTGGCACCCATACAACCTCTCCTTCATTGGACACTAAACTCTGTACTGGCACCCATGCCAACCTCTCCTTCATTCGACACTAAACTCTGTACTGGTACCCATGCCAAATTCTCCTTCATTGGACACTAAACTCTGTACTGGCACCCATGCCAACCTCTCCTCCATTGGACACTAAACTCTGTACTGGCACCCATGCCAACCCCTCCTTCATTGGAAACTAAACTCTGTACTGGCTCTCATGCCAACCTCTCCTTCATTGGACACTAAACTCTGTACTGGCACCCATGCTAACCTCTCCTTCATTGGACACTAAACTCTGTACTGGCACCCATGCCAACCTCTCCTTCATTGGACACTAAACTGTGTACTGGCACCCATGCTAACCTCTCCTTCATTGGACACTAAACTCTGTACTGGTACCCATGCCAACCTCTCCTTCATTGGACACTAAACTCTGTACTGGCACCCATGCCAACCCCTCCTTCATTGGACACTAAACTCTGTACTGGCTCCCATGCCAACCTCTCCTTCATTGGACACTAAACTCTGTACTGGTACCCATGCCAACCTCTCCTTCATTGGACACTAAACTGTGTACTGGCACCCATGCTAACCTCTCCTTCATTGGACACTAAACTCTGTACTGGTACCCATGCCAACCTCTCCTTCATTGGACACTAAACTGTGTACTGGCACCCATGCTAGCCTCTCCTTCATTGGACACTAAACTCTGTACTGGCACCCATGCCAACCTCTCCTTCATTGGACACTAAACTGTGTACTGGCACCCATGCCAACCTCTCCTTCATTGGACACTAAACTCTGTACTGGTACCCATGCCAACCTCTCCTTCATTGGAAACTAAACTCTGTACTGGCTCCCATGCCAACCTCTCCTTCATTGGACACTAAACTCTGTACTGGTACCCATGCCAACCTCTCCTTCATTGGACACTAAACTGTGTACTGGCACCCATGCTAACCTCTCCTTCATTGGACACTAAACTCTGTACTGGTACCCATGCCAACCTCTCCTTCATTGGACACTAAACTGTGTACTGGCACCCATGCTAGCCTCTCCTTCATTGGACACTAAACTCTGTACTGGCACCCATGCCAACCTCTCCTTCATTGGACACTAAACTGTGTACTGGCACCCATGCCAACCTCTCCTTCATTGGACACTAAACTCTGTACTGGTACCCATGCCAACCTCTCCTTCATTGGACACTAAACTGTGTACTGACACCCATGCCAACACCTCCTTCATTGGACACTAAACTGTGTACTGGCACCCATGCCAACCTCTCCTTCATTGGACACTAAACTCTGTACTGGTACCCATGCCAACCTCTCCTTCATTGGACACTAATCTCTGTACTGGCACCCATGCCCACCTCTCCTTCATTGGACACTAAACTCTGTACTGGCACCCATGCCAACCTCTCCTCCATTGGACACTAAACTCTGTACTGGCACCCAAGCCAACCCCTCCTTCATTGGACACTAAACTCTGTACTGGCACCCATGCCAACCCCTCCTTCATTGGACACGAAATTCTGTACTGGCACCCAAACCAACCTCTCCTACATTGGACACTAAACTCTGTACTGGCACTCATGCCAACCTCTCCTTCATTGGACACTAAAGTCTGTACTGGCACCCATGCCAAACCCTCCTTCATTGGAAACTAAACTCTGTACTGGCACCCATACAACCTCTCCTTCATTGGACACTAAACTCTGTACTGGCACCCATGCCAACCTCTCCTTCATTCGACACTAAACTCTGTACTGGTACCCATGCCAAATTCTCCTTCATTGGACACTAAACTCTGTACTGGCACCCATGCCAACCCCTCCTTCATTGGAAACTAAACTCTGTACTGGCTCTCATGCCAACCTCTCCTTCATTGGACACTAAACTCTGTACTGGCACCCATGCTAACCTCTCCTTCATTGGACACTAAACTCTGTACTGGCACCCATGCCAACCTCTCCTTCATTGGACACTAAACTGTGTACTGGCACCCATGCTAACCTCTCCTTCATTGGACACTAAACTCTGTACTGGTACCCATGCCAACCTCTCCTTCATTGGACACTAAACTCTGTACTGGCACCCATGCCAACCCCTCCTTCATTGGACACTAAACTCTGTACTGGCTCCCATGCCAACCACTCCTTCATTGGACACTAAACTCTGTACTGGTACCCATGCCAACCTCTCCTTCATTGGACACTAAACTGTGTACTGGCACCCATGCTAACCTCTCCTTCATTGGACACTAAACTCTGTACTGGTACCCATGCCAACCTCTCCTCCATTGGACACTAAACTCTGTACTGGCACCCATGCCAACACCTCCTTCATTGGACACTAAACTCTGTACTGGCTCCCATGCCAACCTCTCCTTTATTGGACACTAAACTCTGTACTGGTACCCATGCCAACCTCTCCTTCATTGGACACTAATCTCTGTACTGGCACCCATGCCAACCTCTCCTCCATTGGACACTAAACTCTGTACTGGCTCCCATGCCAACCTCTCCATCATTGGACACTAAACTCTGTACTGGTACCCATGCCCACCTCTCCTTCATTGGACACTAAACACTGTACTGGCTCCCATGCCAACCCCTCCTTCATTGGAAACTAAACTCTGTACTGGCTCCCATGCCAACCTCTCCTCCATTGGACACTAAACTCTGTACTGGCTCCCATGCCAACCTCTCCTTCATTGGAAACTAAACTCTGTACTGGCTCCCATGCCAACCTCTCCTTCATTGGACACTAAACTCTGTACTGGCACTCATGCCCACCTCTCCTTCATTGGACACTAAACTCTGTACTGGCTCCCATGCCAACCTCTCCATCATTGGACACTAAACTCTGTACTGGTACCCATGCCCACCTCTCCTTCATTGGACACTAAACACTGTACTGGCTCCCATGCCAACCCCTCCTTCATTGGAAACTAAACTCTGTACTGGCACCCATGCCAACCTCTCCTCCATTGGACACTAAACTCTGTACTGGCTCCCATGCCAACCTCTCCATCATTGGACACTAAACTCTGTACTGGTACCCATGCCCACCTCTCCTTCATTGGACACTAAACACTGTACTGGCTCCCATGCCAACCTCTCCTTCATTGGACACTAAACTCTGTACTGGCACCCATGCAAACCTCTCCTTCATTGGACACTAAACTCTGTACTGGCACCCATGCAAACCTCTCCTTCATTGGACACTAAACTCTGTACTGGCACCCATGCCAACCCCTCCTACATTGGACACTAAAGTCTGTACTGGCACCCATGCCCACCTCTCCTTCATTGGACACTAAACTCTGTACTGGCACCCATGCCAACCCCTCCTTCATTGGAAACTAAACTCTGTACTGGCTCCCATGCCAACCTCTCCTTCATTGGACACTAAACTCTGTACTGGTACCCATGCCAAATTCTCCTTCATTGGACACTAAACTCTGTACTGGCACCCATGCCAACCTCTCCTCCATTGGACACTAAACTCTGTACTGGCACCCATGCCAACCTCTCTTTCATTGGACACTAAACTCTGTACTGGTACCCATGCCAACCTCTCCTACATTGGACACTAAACTTTGTACTGGTACCCATGCCAACCCCTCCTTCATTGGAAACTAAACTCTGTACTGGCACCCATGCCAACCTTTCTTTCATTGGACACTAAACTCTGTACTGGCACCCATGTCAACCTCTCCTTCATTGGACACTAAACTCTGTACTGGCACCCATGCCAACCTCTCCTTCATTGGACACTAAACTCTGTACTGGCACCCATGCCAACCTCTCCTTCATTGGACACTAAACTTTGTACTGGTACCCATGCCAACCTCTCCTTCATTGGACACTAAACTGTGTACTGGCACCCATGCTAACCTCTCCTTCATTGGACACTAAACTCTGTACTGGCACCCATGCCAACCTCTCCTTCATTGGACACTAAACTGTGTACTGGCACCCATGCTAACCTCTCCTTCATTGGACACTAAACTCTGTACTGGCACCCATCCCAACCTCTCCTTCATTGGACACTAAACTGTGTACTGGCACCCATGCTAACCTCTCCTTCATTGGACACTAAACTCCGTACTGGCACCCATGCCAACCCCTCCTTCATTGGACACTAAACTCTGTACTGGCTCCCATGCCAACCTCTCCTTCATTGGACACTAAACTCTGTACTGGCACCCATGCCAACCTCTCCTTCATTGGACACTAAACTGTGTACTGGCACCCATGCTAACCTCTCCTTCATTGGACACTAAACTCTGTACTGGCACCCATGCCAGCCTCTCCTTCATTGGACACTAAACTGTGTACTGGCACCCATGCTAACCTCTCCTTCATTGGACACTAAACTCTGTACTGGTACCCATGCCAACCTCTCCTTCATTGGACACTAAACTCTGTACTGGTACCCATGCCAACCTCTCCTTCATTGGACACTAATCTCTGTACTGGCACCCATGCCCACCTCTCCTTCATTGGACACTAAACTCTGTACTGGCACCCATGCCAACCTCTCCTCCATTGGACACTAAACTCTGTACTGGCACCCAAGCCAACCCCTCCTTCATTGGACACTAAACTCTGTACTGGCACCCATGCCAACCCCTCCTTCATTGGACACGAAATTCTGTACTGGCACCCAAACCAACCTCTCCTACATTGGACACTAAACTCTGTACTGGCACCCATGCCAACCTCTCCTTCATTGGACACTAAACTCTGTACTGGCACCCATGCCAACCCCTCCTACATTGGACACTAAACTCTGTACTGGTACCCATGCCAACCTCTCCTTTCATTGGACAATAAACCCTGTACTGGCACCCATGCCAACCTCTCCTTCATTAGACACTAAACTCTGTACTGGCACCCATGCCAACCTCTCCTTCATTGGACACTAAACTCTGTACTGGCACCCAAACCAACCTCTCCTTCATTGGACACTAAACTCTGTATTGGCTCCCATGCCAACCTCTCCTTCATTGGACACTAAACTCTGTACTGGCACCCATACAACCTCTGCTTCATTGGACCCTAAACTCTGTACTGGCACCCATGCCAACCTCTCCTTCATTGGACACTAAACTCTGTACTGGCTCCCATGCCAACCTCTCCTTCATTGGACACTAAACTCTGTACTGGCACCCATGCAAAGCTCTCCTTCCTTGGACACTAAACTCTGTACTGGCTCCCATGCCAACCTCTCCTTCATTGGACACTAAACTCTGTACTGGCACCCATGCCGAACCCTCCTTTATTGGACACTAAACTCTGTACTGGCTCCCATGCCAACCTCTCCTTCATTGGACACTAAACTCTGTAGTGGCACCCATGCCAACCCCTCCTTCATTGGACACTAAACACTGTACTGGCACCCATGCCAACCTCTCCTTCATTGGACACTAATCTCTGTACTGGCACCCATGCAAACCTCTCCTTCATTGGACACTAAAATATGTACTGGCACCCATGCCAACCTCTCCTTCATTGGACACTAAACTCTGTACTGGCGCCCATGCCAACCTCTCCTTCATTGGACACTAAATTCTGTACTGGTACCCATGCCAACCCCTCCTTCATTGGACACTAAACACTGTACTGGCACCCATGCCAACCTCTCCTTCATTGGACACTAAACTCTGTACTGGCTCCCATGCCAACCTCTCCTTCATTGGACATTAAACTCTGTACTGGCACCCATGCCAACCTCTCCTTCATTAGACACTAAACTCTGTACTGGCACCCATGCCAACCTCTCCTTCATTAGACACTAAACTCTGTACTGGCACCCATGCCAACCTCTCCTTCATTGGACACTAAACTCTGTACTGGCACCCATGCCAACCTCTCCTTCATTGGACACTAAACTCTGTACTGGCACCCATGCCAACCTCTCCTTCATTGGACACTAAACTCTGTACTGGTACCCATTCCAACCTCTCCTTCATTGGACACTAAACTCTGAACTGGCACCCAGGCCAACCTCTCCTTCATTGGACACTAAACTCTGTACTGGCTCCCATACAACCTCTCCTTCATTGGACACTAAAATCTGTACTGGCACCCATGCCAACCTCTCCTTCATTGGACACTAAACTCTGTACTGGCACCCATGCCAACCTCTCCTTCATTGGACACTAAACACTGTACTGGCACCCATGCCAACCTCTCCTTCATTGGACACTAAACTCTGTACTGGCACCCATGCCAACCTCTCCTTCATTGGACACTAAACACTGTACTGGCACCCATGCCAACCTCTCCTTCATTGGACACTAAACTCTGTACTGGCACCCATGCCAACCTCTCCTTCATTGGACACTAAACTCTGTACTGGCTCCCATACACCCTCTCCTTCATTGGACACTAAAATCTGTACTGGCACCCATGCCAACCTCTCCTTCATTGGACACTAAACTCTGTACTGGCTCCCATACAACCTCCCTTTCATTGGACACTAAACTCTGTACTGGCACCCATGCCAACCTCTCCTTCATTGGACACTAAACACTGTACTGGCACCCATGCCAACCTCTCCTTCATTGGACACTAAACTCTGTACTGGCACCCATGCCAACCTCTCCTTCATTGGACACTAAACTCTGTACTGGCACCCATGCTAACCTCTCCTTCATTGGACACTAAACTCTGTACTGGCACCCATGCCAACCTCTCCTTCATTGGACACTAAACTCTGTACTGGTACCCATGCTAACCTCTCCTTCATTGGAAACTAAACTCTGTACTGGCACCCATGCCAACCTCTCCTTCATTGGACACTAAACTCTGTACTGGCACCCATGCCAACCCCTCCTTCATTGGACACTAAACTCTGTACTGGCACCCATACAACCTCTCCTTCATCGGACATTATACTCTGTACTGGCTCCCATGCCAACCTCTCCTTCATTTGACACTAAACTCTGTACTGGCACCCATGCCAACCTCTCCTCCATTGGACACTAAACTCTGTACTGGCACCCATGCCAACCCCTCCTTCATTGGACACTAAACTCTGTACTGGCACCCATACAACCTCTCCTTCATTGGACACTAAACTCTGTACTGGCACCTATGCCAACCTCTCCTTCATTGGACACTAAACTCTGTACTGGCACCCATGCCAACCTCTCCTTCATTGGACACTAAACTCTGTACTGGCACCTATGCCAACCTCTCCTTCATTGGACACTAAACTCTGTACTGGCACCCATGCCAACCTCTCTTTCATTGGACACTAAACTCTGTACTGGCTCCCATGCCAACCTCTCCTTCATTGGACACTAAACTCTGTACTGGTACCCATGCCAAATTCTCCTTCATTGGACACTAAACTCTGTACTGGCACCCATGCCAACCTCTCCTCCATTGGACACTAAACTCTGTACTGGCACCCATGCCAACCTCTCTTTCATTGGACACTAAACTCTGTACTGGTACCCATGCCAACCTCTCCTACATTGGACACTAAACTTTGTACTGGTACCCATGCCAACCCCTCCTTCATTGGAAACTAAACTCTGTACTGGCACCCATGCCAACCTTTCTTTCATTGGACACTAAACTCTGTACTGGCACCCATGTCAACCTCTCCTTCATTGGACACTAAACTCTGTACTGGCACCCATGCCAACCTCTCCTTCATTGGACACTAAACTCTGTACTGGCACCCATGCCAACCTCTCCTTCATTGGACACTAAACTTTGTACTGGTACCCATGCCAACCTCTCCTTCATTGGACACTAAACTGTGTACTGGCACCCATGCTAACCTCTCCTTCATTGGACACTAAACTCTGTACTGGCACCCATGCCAACCTCTCCTTCATTGGACACTAAACTGTGTACTGGCACCCATGCTAACCTCTCCTTCATTGGACACTAAACTCTGTACTGGCACCCATCCCAACCTCTCCTTCATTGGACACTAAACTGTGTACTGGCACCCATGCTAACCTCTCCTTCATTGGACACTAAACTCTGTACTGGCACCCATGCCAACCCCTCCTTCATTGGACACTAAACTCTGTACTGGCTCCCATGCCAACCTCTCCTTCATTGGACACTAAACTCTGTACTGGCACCCATGCCAACCTCTCCTTCATTGGACACTAAACTGTGTACTGGCACCCATGCTAACCTCTCCTTCATTGGACACTAAACTCTGTACTGGCACCCATGCCAGCCTCTCCTTCATTGGACACTAAACTGTGTACTGGCACCCATGCTAACCTCTCCTTCATTGGACACTAAACTCTGTACTGGTACCCATGCCAACCTCTCCTTCATTGGACACTAAACTCTGTACTGGTACCCATGCCAACCCCTCCTTCATTGGACACTAAACTCTGTACTGGCACCCATGCCAACACCTTCATTGGACACTAAACTCTGTACTGGCACCCATGCCAACCTCTCCTTCATTGGACACTAAACACTGTACTGGCACCCATGCCAACCTCTCCTTCATTGGACACTAAACTCTGTACTGGTACCCATGCCAACCTCTCCTTCATTGGACACTAAACTCTGTACTGGCACCCATGCCAACCTCTCCTCCATTGGACACTAAACTCTGTACTGGCTCCCATGCCAACCTCTCCTCCATTGGACACTAAACTCTGTACTGGCACCCATGCCAACCCCTCCTTCATTGGAAACTAAACTCTGTACTGGCTCTCATGCCAACCTCTCCTTCATTGGACACTAAACTTTGTACTGGCACCCATGCCAACCTCTCCTTCATTGGACACTAAACACTGTACTGGCACCCATGCCAACCTCTCCTTCATTGGACACTAAACTCTGTACTGGTACCCATGCCAACCCCTCCTTCATTGGACACTAAACTCTGGACTGGCACACATGCCAACACCTTCATTGGACACTAAACTCTGTACTGGCTCCCATGCCAACCTCTCCTTCATTGGACACTAAACTCTGTACTGGTACCCATGCCAACCTCTCCTTCATTGGACACTAAACTCTGTACTGGCACCCATGCCAACCTCTCCTCCATTGGACACTAAACTCTGTACTGGCTCCCATGCCAACCTCTCCTCCATTGGACACTAAACTCTGTACTGGCACCCATGCCAACCCCTCCTTCATTGGAAACTAAACTCTGTACTGGCTCTCATGCCAACCTCTCCTTCATTGGACACTAAACTCTGTACTGGCTCCCATGCCAACCTCTCCTTCATTGGACACTAAACTCTGTACTGGCACCCATGCAAAGCTCTCCTTCCTTGGACACTAAACTCTGTACTGGCTCCCATGCCAACCTCTCCTTCATTGGACACTAAACTCTGTACTGGCACCCATGCCGAACCCTCCTTTATTGGACAATAAACTCTGTACTGGCATCCATGCCAACCTCTCCTTCATTGGACACTAATCTCTGTACTGGCACCCATGCAAACCTCTCCTTCATTGGACACTAAACTCTGTACTGGCTCCCATGCCAACCTCTCCTTCATTGGACACTAAACTCTGTATTGGCTCCCATGCCAACCTCTCCTTCATTGGACACTAAACTCTGTACTGGCACCCATACAACCTCTGCTTCATTGGACCCTAAACTCTGTACTGGCACCCATGCCAACCTCTCCTTCATTGGACACTAAACTCTGTACTGGCTCCCATGCCAACCTCTCCTTCATTGGACACTAAACTCTGTACTGGCACCCATGCAAAGCTCTCCTTCCTTGGACACTAAACTCTGTACTGGCTCCCATGCCAACCTCTCCTTCATTGGACACTAAACTCTGTACTGGCACCCATGCCGAACCCTCCTTTATTGGACACTAAACTCTGTACTGGCTCCCATGCCAACCTCTCCTTCATTGGACACTAAACTCTGTAGTGGCACCCATGCCAACCCCTCCTTCATTGGACACTAAACACTGTACTGGCACCCATGCCAACCTCTCCTTCATTGGACACTAATCTCTGTACTGGCACCCATGCAAACCTCTCCTTCATTGGACACTAAAATATGTACTGGCACCCATGCCAACCTCTCCTTCATTGGACACTAAACTCTGTACTGGCGCCCATGCCAACCTCTCCTTCATTGGACACTAAATTCTGTACTGGTACCCATGCCAACCCCTCCTTCATTGGACACTAAACACTGTACTGGCACCCATGCCAACCTCTCCTTCATTGGACACTAAACTCTGTACTGGCTCCCATGCCAACCTCTCCTTCATTGGACATTAAACTCTGTACTGGCACCCATGCCAACCTCTCCTTCATTAGACACTAAACTCTGTACTGGCACCCATGCCAACCTCTCCTTCATTAGACACTAAACTCTGTACTGGCACCCATGCCAACCTCTCCTTCATTGGACACTAAACTCTGTACTGGCACCCATGCCAACCTCTCCTTCATTGGACACTAAACTCTGTACTGGCACCCATGCCAACCTCTCCTTCATTGGACACTAAACTCTGAACTGGCACCCAGGCCAACCTCTCCTTCATTGGACACTAAACTCTGAACTGGCACCCAGGCCAACCTCTCCTTCATTGGACACTAAACTCTGTACTGGCACCCATGCCAACCTCTCCTTCATTGGACACTAAACTCTGAACTGGCACCCAGGCCAACCTCTCCTTCATTGGACACTAAACTCTGTAATGGCTCCCATACAACCTCTCCTTCATTGGACACTAAAATCTATACTGGCACCCATGCCAACCTCTCCTTCATTGGACACTAAACACTGTACTGGCACCCATGCCAACCTCTCCTTCATTGGACACTAAACTCTGTACTGGCACCCATGCCAACCTCTCCTTCATTGGACACTAAACACTGTACTGGCACCCATGCCAACCTCTCCTTCATTGGACACTAAACTCTGTACTGGCACCCATGCCAACCTCTCCTTCATTGGACACTAAACTCTGTACTGGCTCCCATACACCCTCTCCTTCATTGGACACTAAAATCTGTACTGGCACCCATGCCAACCTCTCCTTCATTGGACACTAAACTCTGTACTGGCTCCCATGCCAACCTCTCCTTCATTGGACACTAAACTCTGTACTGGCACCCATGCAAAGCTCTCCTTCCTTGGACACTAAACTCTGTACTGGCTCCCATGCCAACCTCTCCTTCATTGGACACTAAACTCTGTACTGGCACCCATGCCGAACCCTCCTTTATTGGACACTAATCTCTGTACTGGCACCCATGCAAACCTCTCCTTCATTGGACACTAAAATCTGTACTGGCACCCATGCCAACCTCTCCTTCATTGGACACTAAACTCTGTACTGGCGCCCATGCCAACCTCTCCTTCATTGGACACTAAATTCTGTACTGGTACCCATGCCAACCCCTCCTTCATTGGACACTAAACACTGTACTGGCACCCATGCCAACCTCTCCTTCATTGGACACTAAACTCTGTACTGGCTCCCATGCCAACCTCTCCTTCATTGGACATTAAACTCTGTACTGGCACCCATGCCAACCTCTCCTTCATTAGACACTAAACTCTGTACTGGCACCCATGCCAACCTCTCCTTCATTAGACACTAAACTCTGTACTGGCACCCATGCCAACCTCTCCTTCATTGGACACTAAACTCTGTACTGGCACCCATGCCAACCTCTCCTTCATTGGACACTAAACTCTGTACTGGCACCCATGCCAACCTCTCCTTCATTGGACACTAAACTCTGTACTGGTACCCATTCCAACCTCTCCTTCATTGGACACTAAACTCTGAACTGGCACCCAGGCCAACCTCTCCTTCATTGGACACTAAACTCTGTACTGGCTCCCATACAACCTCTCCTTCATTGGACACTAAAATCTGTACTGGCACCCATGCCAACCTCTCCTTCATTGGACACTAAACTCTGTACTGGCACCCATGCCAACCTCTCCTTCATTGGACACTAAACACTGTACTGGCACCCATGCCAACCTCTCCTTCATTGGACACTAAACTCTGTACTGGCACCCATGCCAACCTCTCCTTCATTGGACACTAAACACTGTACTGGCACCCATGCCAACCTCTCCTTCATTGGACACTAAACTCTGTACTGGCACCCATGCCAACCTCTCCTTCATTGGACACTAAACTCTGTACTGGCTCCCATACACCCTCTCCTTCATTGGACACTAAAATCTGTACTGGCACCCATGCCAACCTCTCCTTCATTGGACACTAAACTCTGTACTGGCTCCCATACAACCTCCCTTTCATTGGACACTAAACTCTGTACTGGCACCCATGCCAACCTCTCCTTCATTGGACACTAAACACTGTACTGGCACCCATGCCAACCTCTCCTTCATTGGACACTAAACTCTGTACTGGCACCCATGCCAACCTCTCCTTCATTGGACACTAAACTCTGTACTGGCACCCATGCTAACCTCTCCTTCATTGGACACTAAACTCTGTACTGGCACCCATGCCAACCTCTCCTTCATTGGACACTAAACTCTGTACTGGTACCCATGCTAACCTCTCCTTCATTGGAAACTAAACTCTGTACTGGCACCCATGCCAACCTCTCCTTCATTGGACACTAAACTCTGTACTGGCACCCATGCCAACCCCTCCTTCATTGGACACTAAACTCTGTACTGGCACCCATACAACCTCTCCTTCATCGGACATTATACTCTGTACTGGCTCCCATGCCAACCTCTCCTTCATTTGACACTAAACTCTGTACTGGCACCCATGCCAACCTCTCCTCCATTGGACACTAAACTCTGTACTGGCACCCATGCCAACCCCTCCTTCATTGGACACTAAACTCTGTACTGGCACCCATACAACCTCTCCTTCATTGGACACTAAACTCTGTACTGGCACCTATGCCAACCTCTCCTTCATTGGACACTAAACTCTGTACTGGCACCCATGCCAACCTCTCCTTCATTGGACACTAAACTCTGTACTGGCACCTATGCCAACCTCTCCTTCATTGGACACTAAACTCTGTACTGGCACCCATGCCAACCTCTCTTTCATTGGACACTAAACTCTGTACTGGCACCCATGCCAACCTCTCCTTCATTGGACACTAAACTCTGTACTGGCACCCATGCCGACCTCTCCTTCATTGGACACTAAACTCTGTACTGGTACCCATGCCAACCTCTCCTTCATTGGACACTAAACTCTGAACTGGTACCCATGCCAACCTCTCCTTCATTGGACACTAAACTCTGTACTGGCACCCATGCCAACCTCTCCTTCATTGGACACTAAACACTGTACTGGCACCCATACAACCTCTCCTTCATTGGACACTAAAATCTGTACTGGCACCCATGCCAACCTCTCCTTCATTGGACGCTAAACTCTGTACTGGCTCACATACAACCTCTCCTTCATTGGACACTAAAATCTGTACTGGCACCCATGCCAACCTCTCCTTCATTGGACACTAAACTCTGTACTGGCACCCATGCCAACCTCTCCTTCATTGGACACTAAACTCTGTACTGGTACCCATGCCAACCTCTCCTTCATTGGACACTAAACTCTGAACTGGTACCCATGCCAACCTCTCCTTCATTGGACACTAAACTCTGTACTGGCACCCATGCTAACCTCTCCTTCATTGGACACTAAACTCTGTACTGGCACCCATGCCAACCTCTCCTTCATTGGACACTAAACTCTGTACTGGTACCCATGCTAACCTCTCCTTCATTGGAAACTAAACTCTGTACTGGCACCCATGCCAACCTCTCCTTCATTGGACACTAAACTCTGTACTGGCACCCATGCCAACCCCTCCTTCATTGGACACTAAACTCTGTACTGGCACCCATACAACCTCTCCTTCATCGGACATTATACTCTGTACTGGCTCCCATGCCAACCTCTCCTTCATTTGACACTAAACTCTGTACTGGCACCCATGCCAACCTCTCCTCCATTGGACACTAAACTCTGTACTGGCACCCATGCCAACCCCTCCTTCATTGGACACTAAACTCTGTACTGCCACCCATACAACCTCTCCTTCATTGGACACTAAACTCTGTACTGGCACCTATGCCAACCTCTCCTTCATTGGACACTAAACTCTGTACTGGCACCCATGCCAACCTCTCCTTCATTGGACACTAAACTCTGTACTGGCACCTATGCCAACCTCTCCTTCATTGGACACTAAACTCTGTACTGGCACCCATGCCAACCTCTCTTTCAATGGACACTAAACTCTGTACTGGCACCCATGCCAACCTCTCCTTCATTGGACACTAAACTCTGTACTGGCACCCATGCCAACCTCTCCTTCATTGGACACTAAACTCTGTACTGGTACCCATGCCAACCTCTCCTTCATTGGACACTAAACTCTGAACTGGTACCCATGCCAACCTCTCCTTCATTGGACACTAAACTCTGTACTGGCACCCATGCCAACCTCTCCTTCATTGGACACTAAACTCTGTACTGGCACCCATGCTAACCTCTCCTTCATTGGACACTAAACACTGTACTGGCACCCATGCCAACCTCTCCTTCATTGGACACTAAACACTGTACTGGCACCAATGCCAACCTCTCCTTCATTGGACACTAAACTCTGTACTGGTACCCATGCTAACCTCTCCTTCATTGGACACTAAACTCTGTACTGGCACCCATGCCAACCCCTCCTTCATTGGACACTAAACTCTGTACTGGCACCCATACAACCTCTCCTTCATCGGACATTATACTCTGTACTGGCTCCCATGCCAACCTCTCCTTCATTTGACACTAAACTCTGTACTGGCAGCCATGCCAACCTCTCCTCCATTGGACACTAAACTCTGTACTGGCACCCATGCCAACCCCTCCTTCATTGGACACTAAACTCTGTACTGGCACCCATACAACCTCTCCTTCATTGGACACTAAACTCTGTACTGGCACCTATGCCAACCTCTCCTTCATTGGACACTAAACTCTGTACTGGCACCCATGCCAACCTCTCCTTCATTGGACACTAAACTCTGTACTGGCACCTATGCCAACCTCTCCTTCATTGGACACTAAACTCTGTACTGGCACCCATGCCAACCTCTCTTTCATTGGACACTAAACTCTGTACTGGCACCCATGCCAACCTCTCCTTCATTGGACACTAAACTCTGTACTGGCACCCATGCCAACCTCTCCTTCATTGGACACTAAACTCTGTACTGGTACCCATGCCAACCTCTCCTTCATTGGACACTAAACTCTGAACTGGTACCCATGCCAACCTCTCCTTCATTGGACACTAAACTCTGTACTGGCACCCATGCCAACCTCTCCTTCATTGGACCCTAAACACTGTACTGGCACCCATGCCAACCTCTCCTTCATTGGACACTAAACTCTGTACTGGCACCCATGCCAACCTCTCCTTCATTGGACACTAAACTCTGTACTGGCTCCCATACAACCTCTCCTTCATTGGACACTAAAATCTGTACTGGCACCCATGCCAACCTCTCCTTCATTGGACGCTAAACTCGGTACTGGCTCACATACAACCTCTCCTTCATTGGACACTAAAATCTGTACTGGCACCCATGCCAACCTCTCCTTCATTGGACACTAAACTCTGTACTGGTACCCATGCCAACCTCTCCTTCATTGGACACTAAACTCTGTACTGGTACCCATGCCAACCTCTCCTTCATTGGACACTAAACACTGTACTGGCACCCATGCCAACCTCTCCTTCATTGGACACTAAACTCTGTACTGGCACCCATGCCAACCTCTCCTTCATTGGACACTAAACTCTGTACTGGCTCCCATACACCCTCTCCTTCATTGGACACTAAAATCTGTACTGGCACCCATGCCAACCTCTCCTTCATTGGACACTAAACTCTGTACTGGCTCCCATACAACCTCTCCTTCATTGGACACTAAAATCTGTACTGGCACCCATGCCAACCTCTCCTTCATTGGACACTAAACTCTGTACTGGCTCCCATGCCAACCTCCCTTTCATTGGACACTAAGCTCTGTACTGGTACCCATGCCAACCCCTCCTTCATTGGACACTAAACACTGTACTGGCACCCATGCCAACCTCTCCTTCATTGGACACTAAACACTGTACTGGCACCAATGCCAACCTCTCCTTCATTGGACACTAAACTCTGTACTGGTACCCATGCTAACCTCTCCTTCATTGGACACTAAACTCTGTACTTGCACCCATGCCAACCCCTCCTTCATTGGACACTAAACTCTGTACTGGCACCCATACAACCTCTCCTTCATCGGACATTATACTCTGTACTGGCTCCCATGCCAACCTCTCCTTCATTTGACACTAAACTCTGTACTGGCACCCATGCCAACCTCTCCTCCATTGGACACTAAACTCTGTAC
Source organism: Octopus bimaculoides (assembly GCF_046866305.1). Taxonomy (NCBI): domain Eukaryota; kingdom Metazoa; phylum Mollusca; class Cephalopoda; order Octopoda; family Octopodidae; genus Octopus; species Octopus bimaculoides. The sequence goes on from NW_028315352.1 coordinate 22,814, forward strand.
TGGCACCCATGCCAACCCCTCCTTCATTGGACACTAAACTCTGTACTGGCACCCATACAACCTCTCCTTCATTGGACACTAAACTCTGTACTGGCACCTATGCCAACCTCTCCTTCATTGGATACTAAACTCTGTACTGGCACCCATGCCAACCTCTCCTTCATTGGACACTAAACTCTGTACTGGCACCTATGCCAACCTCTCCTTCATTGGACACTAAACTCTGTACTGGCACCCATGCCAACCTCTCTTTCATTGGACACTAAACTCTGTACTGGCACCCATGCCAACCTCTCCTTCATTGGACACTAAACTCTGTACTGGCACCCATGCCAACCTCTCCTTCATTGGACACTAAACTCTGTACTGGTACCCATGCCAACCTCTCCTTCATTGGACACTAAACTCTGAACTGGTACCCATGCCAACCTCTCCTTCATTGGACACTAAACTCTGTACTGGCACCCATGCCAACCTCTCCTTCATTGGACACTAAACACTGTACTGGCACCCATGCCAACCTCTCCTTCATTGGACACTAAACTCTGTACTGGCACCCATGCCAACCTCTCCTTCATTGGACACTAAACTCTGTACTGGCTCCCATACAACCTCTCCTTCATTGGACACTAAAATCTGTACTGGCACCCATGCCAACCTCTCCTTCATTGGACGCTAAACTCGGTACTGGCTCACATACAACCTCTCCTTCATTGGACACTAAAATCTGTACTGGCACCCATGCCAACCTCTCCTTCATTGGACACTAAACTCTGTACTGGCACCCATGCCAACCTCTCCTTCATTGGACACTAAACTCTGTACTGGTACCCATGCCAACCTCTCCTTCATTGGACACTAAACTCTGAACTGGTACCCATGCCAACCTCTCCTTCATTGGACACTAAATTCTGTACTGGCACCCATGCCAACCTCTCCTTCATTGGACACTAAACACTGTACTGGCACCCATGCCAACCTCTCCTTCATTGGACACTAAACTCTGTACTGGCACCCATGCCAACCTCTCCTTCATTGGACACTAAACTCTGTACTGGCTCCCATACAACTTCTCCTTCATTGGACACTAAAATCTGTACTGGCACCCATGCCAACCTCTCCTTCATTGGACACTAAACTCTGTACTGGCTCCCATACAACCTCTCCTTCATTGGACACTAAAATCTGTACTGGCACCCATGCCAACCTCTCCTTCATTGGACACTAAACTCTGTACTGGCTCCCATGCCAACCCCTCCTTCATAGGACACTAAACACTGTACTGGCACCCATACAACCTCTCCTTCATCGGACATTATACTCTGTACTGGCTCCCATGCCAACCTCTCCTTCATTGGACACTAAACTCTGTACTGGCACCTATGCCAACCTCTCCTTCATTGGACACTAAACTCTGTACTGGCACCCATGCCAACCTCTCCTTCATTGGACACTAAACTCTGTACTGGCACCTATGCCAACCTCTCCTTCATTGGACACTAAACTCTGTACTGGCACCCATGCCAACCTCTCCTTCATTGGACACTAAACACTGTACTGGTACCCATGCCAACCCCTCCTTCATTGGACACTAAACTCTGTACTGGCACCCATGCCAACCTCTCCTTCATTGGACACTAAACTCTGTACTGGCACCCATGCCAACCTCTCCTTCATTGGACACTAAACTCTGTACTGGCACCCATGCCAACCTCTCCTTCATTGGACACTAAACACTGTACTGGTACCCATGCCAACCCCTCCTTCATTGGACACTAAACTCTGTACTGGCACCCATGCCAACCTCTCCTTCATTGGACACTAAACACTGTACTGGCACCCATGCCAACCTCTCCTTCATTGGACACTAAACTCTGTACTGGCACCCATGCCAACCTCTCCTTCATTGGACACTAAACTCTGTACTGGCTCCCATACACCCTCTCCTTCATTGGACACTAAAATCTGTACTGGCACCCATGCCAACCTCTCCTTCATTGGACACTAAACTCTGTACTGGCTCCCATGCCAACCTCCCCTTCATTGGACACTAAGCTCTGTACTGGCACCCATGCCCACCACTCCTTCATTGGACACTAAACTCTGTACTGGCACCCATACAACCTCTCCTTCATTGGACACTAAACTGTGTACTGGCACCCATGCCAACCTCTCCTTCATTGGACACTAAACTCTGTACTGGTACCCATGCCAACCCCTCCTTCATTGGACACTAAACACTGTACTGGCACCCATGCCAACCTCTCCTTCATTGGACACTAAACACTGTACTGGCACCCATGCCAACCTCTCCTTCATTGGACACTAAACTCTGTACTGGTACCCATGCTAACCTCTCCTTCATTGGACACTAAACTCTGTACTGGCACCCATACAACCTCTCCTTCATCGGACATTATACTCTGTACTGGCTCCCATGCCAACCTCTCCTTCATTGGACACTAAACTCTGTACTGCCACCCATGCCAACCTCTCCTCCATTGGACACTAAACTCTGTACTGGCACCCATGCCGACCCCTCCTTCATTGGACACTAAACTCTGTACTGGCACCCATACAACCTCTCCTTCATTGGACACTAAACTCTGTACTGGCACCCATGCCAACCTCTCTTTCATTGGACACTAAACTCTGTACTGGCACCCATGCCAACCTCTCCTTCATTGGACACTAAACTCTGTACTGGCACCCATGCCAACCTCTCCTTCATTGGACACTAAACTCTGTACTGGTACCCATGCCAACCTCTCCTTCATTGGACACTAAACTCTGAACTGGTACCCATGCCAACCTCTCCTTCATTGGACACTAAACTCTGTACTGGCACCCATGCCAACCTCTCCTTCATTGGACACTAAACACTGTACTGGCACCCATGCCAACCTCTCCTTCATTGGACACTAAACTCTGTACTGGCACCCATGCCAACCTCTCCTTCATTGGACACTAAACTCTGTACTGGCTCCCATACAACCTCTCCTTCATTGGACACTAAAATCTGTACTGGCACCCATGCCAACCTCTCCTTCATTGGACGCTAAACTCGGTACTGGCTCACATACAACCTCTCCTTCATTGGACACTAAAATCTGTACTGGCACCCATGCCAACCTCTCCTTCATTGGACACTAAACTCTGTACTGGCACCCATGCCAACCTCTCCTTCATTGGACACTAAACTCTGTACTGGTACCCATGCCAACCTCTCCTTCATTGGACACTAAACTCTGAACTGGTACCCATGCCAACCTCTCCTTCATTGGACACTAAATTCTGTACTGGCACCCATGCCAACCTCTCCTTCATTGGACACTAAACACTGTACTGGCACCCATGCCAACCTCTCCTTCATTGGACACTAAACTCTGTACTGGCACCCATGCCAACCTCTCCTTCATTGGACACTAAACTCTGTACTGGCTCCCATACAACTTCTCCTTCATTGGACACTAAAATCTGTACTGGCACCCATGCCAACCTCTCCTTCATTGGACACTAAACTCTGTACTGGCTCCCATACAACCTCTCCTTCATTGGACACTAAAATCTGTACTGGCACCCATGCCAACCTCTCCTTCATTGGACACTAAACTCTGTACTGGCTCCCATGCCAACCCCTCCTTCATAGGACACTAAACTCTGTACTGGCACCCATACAACCTCTCCTTCATCGGACATTATACTCTGTACTGGCTCCCATGCCAACCTCTCCTTCATTGGACACTAAACTCTGTACTGGCACCTATGCCAACCTCTCCTTCATTGGACACTAAACTCTGTACTGGCACCCATGCCAACCTCTCCTTCATTGGACACTAAACTCTGTACTGGCACCTATGCCAACCTCTCCTTCATTGGACACTAAACTCTGTACTGGCACCCATGCCAACCTCTCCTTCATTGGACACTAAACTCTGTACTGGCACCCATGCCAACCTCTCCTTCATTGGACACTAAACTCTGTACTGGCACCCATGCCAACCTCTCCTTCATTGGACACTAAACTCTGTACTGGCACCCATGCCAACCTCTCTTTCATTGGACACTAAACTCTGTACTGGCACCCATGCCAACCTCTCCTTCATTGGACACTAAACTCTGTACTGGCACCCATGCCAACCTCTCCTTCATTGGACACTAAACTCTGTACTGGTACCCATGCCAACCTCTCCTTCATTGGACACTAAACTCTGAACTGGTACCCATGCCAACCTCTCCTTCATTGGACACTAAACTCTGTACTGGCACCCATGCCAACCTCTCCTTCATTGGACACTAAACACTGTACTGGCACCCATGCCAACCTCTCCTTCATTGGACACTAAACTCTGTACTGGCACCCATGCCAACCTCTCCTTCATTGGACACTAAACTCTGTACTGGCTCCCATACAACCTCTCCTTCATTGGACACTAAAATCTGTACTGGCACCCATGCCAACCTCTCCTTCATTGGACGCTAAACTCGGTACTGGCTCACATACAACCTCTCCTTCATTGGACACTAAAATCTGTACTGGCACCCATGCCAACCTCTCCTTCATTGGACACTAAACTCTGTACTGGCACCCATGCCAACCTCTCCTTCATTGGACACTAAACTCTGTACTGGTACCCATGCCAACCTCTCCTTCATTGGACACTAAACTCTGAACTGGTACCCATGCCAACCTCTCCTTCATTGGACACTAAATTCTGTACTGGCACCCATGCCAACCTCTCCTTCATTGGACACTAAACACTGTACTGGCACCCATGCCAACCTCTCCTTCATTGGACACTAAACTCTGTACTGGCACCCATGCCAACCTCTCCTTCATTGGACACTAAACTCTGTACTGGCTCCCATACAACTTCTCCTTCATTGGACACTAAAATCTGTACTGGCACCCATGCCAACCTCTCCTTCATTGGACACTAAACTCTGTACTGGCTCCCATACAACCTCTCCTTCATTGGACACTAAAATCTGTACTGGCACCCATGCCAACCTCTCCTTCATTGGACACTAAACTCTGTACTGGCTCCCATGCCAACCCCTCCTTCATAGGACACTAAACACTGTACTGGCACCCATACAACCTCTCCTTCATCGGACATTATACTCTGTACTGGCTCCCATGCCAACCTCTCCTTCATTGGACACTAAACTCTGTACTGGCACCTATGCCAACCTCTCCTTCATTGGACACTAAACTCTGTACTGGCACCCATGCCAACCTCTCCTTCATTGGACACTAAACTCTGTACTGGCACCTATGCCAACCTCTCCTTCATTGGACACTAAACTCTGTACTGGCACCCATGCCAACCTCTCCTTCATTGGACACTAAACACTGTACTGGTACCCATGCCAACCCCTCCTTCATTGGACACTAAACTCTGTACTGGCACCCATGCCAACCTCTCCTTCATTGGACACTAAACTCTGTACTGGCACCCATGCCAACCTCTCCTTCATTGGACACTAAACTCTGTACTGGCACCCATGCCAACCTCTCCTTCATTGGACACTAAACACTGTACTGGTACCCATGCCAACCCCTCCTTCATTGGACACTAAACTCTGTACTGGCACCCATGCCAACCTCTCCTTCATTGGACACTAAACACTGTACTGGCACCCATGCCAACCTCTCCTTCATTGGACACTAAACTCTGTACTGGCACCCATGCCAACCTCTCCTTCATTGGACACTAAACTCTGTACTGGCTCCCATACACCCTCTCCTTCATTGGACACTAAAATCTGTACTGGCACCCATGCCAACCTCTCCTTCATTGGACACTAAACTCTGTACTGGCTCCCATGCCAACCTCCCCTTCATTGGACACTAAGCTCTGTACTGGCACCCATGCCCACCACTCCTTCATTGGACACTAAACTCTGTACTGGCACCCATACAACCTCTCCTTCATTGGACACTAAACTGTGTACTGGCACCCATGCCAACCTCTCCTTCATTGGACACTAAACTCTGTACTGGTACCCATGCCAACCCCTCCTTCATTGGACACTAAACACTGTACTGGCACCCATGCCAACCTCTCCTTCATTGGACACTAAACACTGTACTGGCACCCATGCCAACCTCTCCTTCATTGGACACTAAACTCTGTACTGGTACCCATGCTAACCTCTCCTTCATTGGACACTAAACTCTGTACTGGCACCCATACAACCTCTCCTTCATCGGACATTATACTCTGTACTGGCTCCCATGCCAACCTCTCCTTCATTGGACACTAAACTCTGTACTGCCACCCATGCCAACCTCTCCTCCATTGGACACTAAACTCTGTACTGGCACCCATGCCGACCCCTCCTTCATTGGACACTAAACTCTGTACTGGCACCCATACAACCTCTCCTTCATTGGACACTAAACTCTGTACTGGCACCCATGCCAACCTCTCTTTCATTGGACACTAAACTCTGTACTGGCACCCATGCCAACCTCTCCTTCATTGGACACTAAACTCTGTACTGGCACCCATGCCAACCTCTCCTTCATTGGACACTAAACTCTGTACTGGTACCCATGCCAACCTCTCCTTCATTGGACACTAAACTCTGAACTGGTACCCATGCCAACCTCTCCTTCATTGGACACTAAACTCTGTACTGGCACCCATGCCAACCTCTCCTTCATTGGACACTAAACACTGTACTGGCACCCATGCCAACCTCTCCTTCATTGGACACTAAACTCTGTACTGGCACCCATGCCAACCTCTCCTTCATTGGACACTAAACTCTGTACTGGCTCCCATACAACCTCTCCTTCATTGGACACTAAAATCTGTACTGGCACCCATGCCAACCTCTCCTTCATTGGACGCTAAACTCGGTACTGGCTCACATACAACCTCTCCTTCATTGGACACTAAAATCTGTACTGGCACCCATGCCAACCTCTCCTTCATTGGACACTAAACTCTGTACTGGCACCCATGCCAACCTCTCCTTCATTGGACACTAAACTCTGTACTGGTACCCATGCCAACCTCTCCTTCATTGGACACTAAACTCTGAACTGGTACCCATGCCAACCTCTCCTTCATTGGACACTAAATTCTGTACTGGCACCCATGCCAACCTCTCCTTCATTGGACACTAAACACTGTACTGGCACCCATGCCAACCTCTCCTTCATTGGACACTAAACTCTGTACTGGCACCCATGCCAACCTCTCCTTCATTGGACACTAAACTCTGTACTGGCTCCCATACAACTTCTCCTTCATTGGACACTAAAATCTGTACTGGCACCCATGCCAACCTCTCCTTCATTGGACACTAAACTCTGTACTGGCTCCCATACAACCTCTCCTTCATTGGACACTAAAATCTGTACTGGCACCCATGCCAACCTCTCCTTCATTGGACACTAAACTCTGTACTGGCTCCCATGCCAACCCCTCCTTCATAGGACACTAAACTCTGTACTGGCACCCATACAACCTCTCCTTCATCGGACATTATACTCTGTACTGGCTCCCATGCCAACCTCTCCTTCATTGGACACTAAACTCTGTACTGGCACCTATGCCAACCTCTCCTTCATTGGACACTAAACTCTGTACTGGCACCCATGCCAACCTCTCCTTCATTGGACACTAAACTCTGTACTGGCACCCATGCCAACCTCTCCTTCATTGGACACTAAACTCTGTACTGGCACCCATGCCAACCTCTCCTTCATTGGACACTAAACTCTGTACTGGCACCCATGCCAACCTCTCCTTCATTGGACACTAAACTCTGTACTGGCACCCATGCCAACCTCTCCTTCATTGGACACTAAACTCTGTACTGGCACCCATGCCAACCTCTCTTTCATTGGACACTAAACTCTGTACTGGCACCCATGCCAACCTCTCCTTCATTGGACACTAAACTCTGTACTGGCACCCATGCCAACCTCTCCTTCATTGGACACTAAACTCTGTACTGGTACCCATGCCAACCTCTCCTTCATTGGACACTAAACTCTGAACTGGTACCCATGCCAACCTCTCCTTCATTGGACACTAAACTCTGTACTGGCACCCATGCCAACCTCTCCTTCATTGGACACTAAACACTGTACTGGCACCCATGCCAACCTCTCCTTCATTGGACACTAAACTCTGTACTGGCACCCATGCCAACCTCTCCTTCATTGGACACTAAACTCTGTACTGGCTCCCATACAACCTCTCCTTCATTGGACACTAAAATCTGTACTGGCACCCATGCCAACCTCTCCTTCATTGGACGCTAAACTCGGTACTGGCTCACATACAACCTCTCCTTCATTGGACACTAAAATCTGTACTGGCACCCATGCCAACCTCTCCTTCATTGGACACTAAACTCTGTACTGGCACCCATGCCAACCTCTCCTTCATTGGACACTAAACTCTGTACTGGTACCCATGCCAACCTCTCCTTCATTGGACACTAAACTCTGAACTGGTACCCATGCCAACCTCTCCTTCATTGGACACTAAATTCTGTACTGGCACCCATGCCAACCTCTCCTTCATTGGACACTAAACACTGTACTGGCACCCATGCCAACCTCTCCTTCATTGGACACTAAACTCTGTACTGGCACCCATGCCAACCTCTCCTTCATTGGACACTAAACTCTGTACTGGCTCCCATACAACTTCTCCTTCATTGGACACTAAAATCTGTACTGGCACCCATGCCAACCTCTCCTTCATTGGACACTAAACTCTGTACTGGCTCCCATACAACCTCTCCTTCATTGGACACTAAAATCTGTACTGGCACCCATGCCAACCTCTCCTTCATTGGACACTAAACTCTGTACTGGCTCCCATGCCAACCCCTCCTTCATAGGACACTAAACACTGTACTGGCACCCATACAACCTCTCCTTCATCGGACATTATACTCTGTACTGGCTCCCATGCCAACCTCTCCTTCATTGGACACTAAACTCTGTACTGGCACCTATGCCAACCTCTCCTTCATTGGACACTAAACTCTGTACTGGCACCCATGCCAACCTCTCCTTCATTGGACACTAAACTCTGTACTGGCACCTATGCCAACCTCTCCTTCATTGGACACTAAACTCTGTACTGGCACCCATGCCAACCTCTCCTTCATTGGACACTAAACACTGTACTGGTACCCATGCCAACCCCTCCTTCATTGGACACTAAACTCTGTACTGGCACCCATGCCAACCTCTCCTTCATTGGACACTAAACTCTGTACTGGCACCCATGCCAACCTCTCCTTCATTGGACACTAAACTCTGTACTGGCACCCATGCCAACCTCTCCTTCATTGGACACTAAACACTGTACTGGTACCCATGCCAACCCCTCCTTCATTGGACACTAAACTCTGTACTGGCACCCATGCCAACCTCTCCTTCATTGGACACTAAACACTGTACTGGCACCCATGCCAACCTCTCCTTCATTGGACACTAAACTCTGTACTGGCACCCATGCCAACCTCTCCTTCATTGGACACTAAACTCTGTACTGGCTCCCATACACCCTCTCCTTCATTGGACACTAAAATCTGTACTGGCACCCATGCCAACCTCTCCTTCATTGGACACTAAACTCTGTACTGGCTCCCATGCCAACCTCCCCTTCATTGGACACTAAGCTCTGTACTGGCACCCATGCCCACCACTCCTTCATTGGACACTAAACTCTGTACTGGCACCCATACAACCTCTCCTTCATTGGACACTAAACTGTGTACTGGCACCCATGCCAACCTCTCCTTCATTGGACACTAAACTCTGTACTGGTACCCATGCCAACCCCTCCTTCATTGGACACTAAACACTGTACTGGCACCCATGCCAACCTCTCCTTCATTGGACACTAAACACTGTACTGGCACCCATGCCAACCTCTCCTTCATTGGACACTAAACTCTGTACTGGTACCCATGCTAACCTCTCCTTCATTGGACACTAAACTCTGTACTGGCACCCATACAACCTCTCCTTCATCGGACATTATACTCTGTACTGGCTCCCATGCCAACCTCTCCTTCATTGGACACTAAACTCTGTACTGCCACCCATGCCAACCTCTCCTCCATTGGACACTAAACTCTGTACTGGCACCCATGCCGACCCCTCCTTCATTGGACACTAAACTCTGTACTGGCACCCATACAACCTCTCCTTCATTGGACACTAAACTCTGTACTGGCACCCATGCCAACCTCTCTTTCATTGGACACTAAACTCTGTACTGGCACCCATGCCAACCTCTCCTTCATTGGACACTAAACTCTGTACTGGCACCCATGCCAACCTCTCCTTCATTGGACACTAAACTCTGTACTGGTACCCATGCCAACCTCTCCTTCATTGGACACTAAACTCTGAACTGGTACCCATGCCAACCTCTCCTTCATTGGACACTAAACTCTGTACTGGCACCCATGCCAACCTCTCCTTCATTGGACACTAAACACTGTACTGGCACCCATGCCAACCTCTCCTTCATTGGACACTAAACTCTGTACTGGCACCCATGCCAACCTCTCCTTCATTGGACACTAAACTCTGTACTGGCTCCCATACAACCTCTCCTTCATTGGACACTAAAATCTGTACTGGCACCCATGCCAACCTCTCCTTCATTGGACGCTAAACTCGGTACTGGCTCACATACAACCTCTCCTTCATTGGACACTAAAATCTGTACTGGCACCCATGCCAACCTCTCCTTCATTGGACACTAAACTCTGTACTGGCACCCATGCCAACCTCTCCTTCATTGGACACTAAACTCTGTACTGGTACCCATGCCAACCTCTCCTTCATTGGACACTAAACTCTGAACTGGTACCCATGCCAACCTCTCCTTCATTGGACACTAAATTCTGTACTGGCACCCATGCCAACCTCTCCTTCATTGGACACTAAACACTGTACTGGCACCCATGCCAACCTCTCCTTCATTGGACACTAAACTCTGTACTGGCACCCATGCCAACCTCTCCTTCATTGGACACTAAACTCTGTACTGGCTCCCATACAACTTCTCCTTCATTGGACACTAAAATCTGTACTGGCACCCATGCCAACCTCTCCTTCATTGGACACTAAACTCTGTACTGGCTCCCATACAACCTCTCCTTCATTGGACACTAAAATCTGTACTGGCACCCATGCCAACCTCTCCTTCATTGGACACTAAACTCTGTACTGGCTCCCATGCCAACCCCTCCTTCATAGGACACTAAACTCTGTACTGGCACCCATACAACCTCTCCTTCATCGGACATTATACTCTGTACTGGCTCCCATGCCAACCTCTCCTTCATTGGACACTAAACTCTGTACTGGCACCTATGCCAACCTCTCCTTCATTGGACACTAAACTCTGTACTGGCACCCATGCCAACCTCTCCTTCATTGGACACTAAACTCTGTACTGGCACCTATGCCAACCTCTCCTTCATTGGACACTAAACTCTGTACTGGCACCCATGCCAACCTCTCCTTCATTGGACACTAAACTCTGTACTGGCACCCATGCCAACCTCTCCTTCATTGGACACTAAACTCTGTACTGGCACCCATGCCAACCTCTCTTTCATTGGACACTAAACTCTGTACTGGCACCCATGCCAACCTCTCCTTCATTGGACACTAAACTCTGTACTGGCACCCATGCCAACCTCTCCTTCATTGGACACTAAACTCTGTACTGGTACCCATGCCAACCTCTCCTTCATTGGACACTAAACTCTGAACTGGTACCCATGCCAACCTCTCCTTCATTGGACACTAAACTCTGTATTGGCACCCATGCCAACCTCTCCTTCATTGGAAGCTAAACTCTGTACTGGAACCCATGCCAACCTCTCCTTCATTGGACACTAAACTCTGTACTGGCACCCATGCCAACCTCTCCTTCATTGGACACTAAACACTGTACTGGCACCCATGCCAACCTCTCCTTCATTGGACACTAAACTCTGTACTGGCACCCATGCCAACCTCTCCTTCATTGGACACTAAACTCTGTACTGGCACCCATGCCAACCTCTCCTTCATTGGACACTAAACACTGTACTGGTACCCATGCCAACCCCTCCTTCATTGGACACTAAACTCTGTACTGGCACCCATGCCAACCTCTCCTTCATTGGACACTAAACACTGTACTGGCACCCATGCCAACCTCTCCTTCATTGGACACTAAACTCTGTACTGGCACCCATGCCAACCTCTCCTTCATTGGACACTAAACTCTGTACTGGCTCCCATACACCCTCTCCTTCATTGGACACTAAAATCTGTACTGGCACCCATGCCAACCTCTCCTTCATTGGACACTAAACTCTGTACTGGCTCCCATACAACCTCTCCTTCATTGGACACTAAAATCTGTACTGGCACCCATGCCAACCTCTCCTTCATTGGACACTAAACTCTGTACTGGCTCCCATGCCAACCTCCCCTTCATTGGACACTAAGCTCTGTACTGGCACCCATGCCCACCACTCCTTCATTGGACACTAAACTCCGTACTGGCACCCATACAACCTCTCCTTCATTGGACACTAAACTCTGTACTGGCACCCATGCCAACCTCTCCTTCATTGGACACTAAACTCTGTACTGGTACCCATGCCAACCCCTCCTTCATTGGACACTAAACACTGTACTGGCACCCATGCCAACCTCTCCTTCATTGGACACTAAACACTGTACTGGCACCCATGCCAACCTCTCCTTCATTGGACACTAAACTCTGTACTGGTACCCATGCTAACCTCTCCTTCATTGGACACTAAACTCTGTACTGGCACCCATACAACCTCTCCTTCATCGGACATTATACTCTGTACTGGCTCCCATGCCAACCTCTCCTTCATTGGACACTAAACTCTGTACTGCCACCCATGCCAACCTCTCCTCCATTGGACACTAAACTCTGTACTGGCACCCATGCCAACCTCTCCTTCATTGGACACTAAACTCTGTACTGGCACCCATACAACCTCTCCTTCATTGGACACTAAACTCTGTACTGGCACCCATGCCAACCTCTCTTTCATTGGACACTAAACTCTGTACTGGCACCCATGCCAACCTCTCCTTCATTGGACACTAAACTCTGTACTGGCACCCATGCCAACCTCTCCTTCATTGGACACTAAACTCTGTACTGGTACCCATGCCAACCTCTCCTTCATTGGACACTAAACTCTGAACTGGTACCCATGCCAACCTCTCCTTCATTGGACACTAAACTCTGTACTGGCACCCATGCCAACCTCTCCTTCATTGGACACTAAACACTGTACTGGCACCCATGCCAACCTCTCCTCCATTGGACACTAAACTCTGTATTGGCACCCATGCCAACCTCTCCTCCATTGGACACTAAACTCTGTATTGGCACCCATGCCAACCTCTCCTTCATTGGACACTAAACTCTGTACTGGCTCCCATACAACCTCTCCTTCATTGGACACTAAAATCTGTACTGGCACCCATGCCAACCTCTCCTTCATTGGACACTAAACTCTGTACTGGTACCCATGCCAACCTCTCCTTCATTGGACACTAAACTCTGTACTGGCACCCATGCCAACCTCTCCTTCATTAGACACTAAACTCTGTACTGGTACCCATGCCAACCTCTCCTTCATTGGACACTAAACACTGTACTGGCACCTATGCCAACCTCTCCTTCATTAGACACTAAACTCCGTACTGGCACCTATGCCAACCTCTCCTTCATTGGACACTAAACTCTGTACTGGCACCTATGCCAACCTCTCCTTCATTAGACACTAAACTCTGTACTGGTACCCATGCCAACCTCTCCTTCATTGGACACTAAACACTGTACTGGCACCCATGCCAACCTCTCCTTCATTGGACACTAAACTCTGTACTGGCACCCATGCCAACCTCTCCTTCATTGGACACTAAACTCTGTACTGGCACCCATGCCAACCTCTCCTTCATTGGACACTAAACTCTGTACTGGCACCCATGCCAACCTCTCTTTCATTGGACACTAAACTCTGTACTGGCACCCATGCCAACCTCTCCTTCATTGGACACTAAACTCTGTACTGGTACCCATGCCAACCTCTCTTTCATTGGACACTAAACTCTGTACTGGCACCCATGCCAACCTCTCCTTCATTGGACACTAAACTCTGTACTGGCACCCATGCCAACCTCTCCTTCATTGGACACTAAACTCTGTACTGGTACCCATGCCAACCTCTCCTTCATTGGACACTAAACTCTGAACTGGTACCCATGCCAACCTCTCCTTCATTGGACACTAAACTCTGTACTGGCACCCATGCCAACCTCTCCTTCATTGGACACTAAACACTGTACTGGCACCCATGCCAACCTCTCCTCCATTGGACACTAAACTCTGTATTGGCACCCATGCCAACCTCTCCTCCATTGGACACTAAACTCTGTATTGGCACCCATGCCAACCTCTCCTTCATTGGACACTAAACTCTGTACTGGCTCCCATACAACCTCTCCTTCATTGGACACTAAAATCTGTACTGGCACCCATGCCAACCTCTCCTTCATTGGACACTAAACTCTGTACTGGTACCCATGCCAACCTCTCCTTCATTGGACACTAAACTCTGTACTGGCACCCATGCCAACCTCTCCTTCATTAGACACTAAACTCTGTACTGGTACCCATGCCAACCTCTCCTTCATTGGACACTAAACACTGTACTGGCACCTATGCCAACCTCTCCTTCATTAGACACTAAACTCCGTACTGGCACCTATGCCAACCTCTCCTTCATTGGACACTAAACTCTGTACTGGCACCTATGCCAACCTCTCCTTCATTAGACACTAAACTCTGTACTGGTACCCATGCCAACCTCTCCTTCATTGGACACTAAACACTGTACTGGCACCCATGCCAACCTCTCCTTCATTGGACACTAAACTCTGTACTGGCACCCATGCCAACCTCTCCTTCATTGGACACTAAACTCTGTACTGGCACCCATGCCAACCTCTCCTTCATTGGACACTAAACTCTGTACTGGCACCCATGCCAACCTCTCTTTCATTGGACACTAAACTCTGTACTGGCACCCATGCCAACCTCTCCTTCATTGGACACTAAACTCTGTACTGGTACCCATGCCAACCTCTCCTTCATTGGACACTAAACTCTGAACTGGTACCCATGCCAACCTCTCCTTCATTGGACACTAAACTCTGTATTGGCACCCATGCCAACCTCTCCTTCATTGGACACTAAACACTGTACTGGCACCCATGCCAACCTCTCCTTCATTGGACACTAAACTCTGTACTGGCACCCATGCCAACCTCTCCTTCATTGGACACTAAACTCTGTACTGGCTCCCATACACCCTCTCCTTCATTGGACACTAAACTCTGTACTGGCACCCATGCCAACCTCTCCTTCATTGGACACTAAACTCTGTACTGGTACCCATGCCAACCTCTCCTTCATTGGACACTAAACTCTGTACTGGCTCCCATACACCCTCTCCTTCATTGGACACTAAAATCTGTACTGGCACCCATGCCAACCTCTCCTTCATTGGACACTAAAATCTGTACTGGCACCCATACAACCTCTCCTTCGTTGGACACTAAACTCTGTACTGGCACCCATGCCAACCTCTCCTCCATTGGACACTAAACACTGTACTGGCACCCATGCCAACCTCTCCTTCATTGGACACTAAACTCTGTACTGGCTCCCATACAACCTCTCCTTCATTGGACACTAAAATCTGTACTGGCACCCATGCCAACCTCTCCTTCATTGGACACTAAACTCTGTACTGGCTCACATACAACCTCTCCTTCATTGGACACTAAAATCTGTACTGGCACCCATGCCAACCTCTCTTTCATTGGACACTAAACTCTGTACTGGCACCCATGCCAACCTCTCCTTCATTGGACACTAAACTCTGTACTGGTACCCATGCCAACCTCTCCTTCATTGGACACTAAACTCTGAACTGGTACCCATGCCAACCTCTCCTTCATTGGACACTAAACTCTGTACTGGCACCCATGCCAACCTCTCCTTCATTGGACACTAAACACTGTACTGGCACCCATGCCAACCCCTCCTTCATTGGACACTAAACTCTGTACTGGCTCCCATACACCCTCTCCTTCATTGGACACTAAAATCTGTACTGGCACCCATGCCAACCTCTCCTTCATTGGACACTAAACTCTGTACTGGCTCCCATACAACCTCTCCTTCATTGGACACTAAAATCTGTACTGGCACCCATGCCAACCTCTCCTTCATTGGACACTAAACTCTGTACTGGCTCCCATGCCAACCTCTCCTTCATTGGACACTAAACTCTGTACTGGTACCCATGCCAACCTCTCCTTCATTGGACACTAAACTCTGTACTGGCACCCATGCCAACCTCTCCTTCATTGGACACTAAACTCTGTACTGGCTCCCATGCCAACCTCTCCTTCATTGGACACTAAACTCTGTACTGGCTCCCATGCCAACCTCTCCTTCATTGGACACTAAACTCTGTACTGGTACCCATGCCAACCTCTCCTTCATTGGACACTAAACTCTGTACTGGCTCCCATGCCAACCTCTCCTTCATTGGACACTAAACTCTGTACTGGCACCCATGCCAACCCCTCCTTCATTGGACACTAAACTCTGTACTGGCACCCATGCCAACCTCTCTTTCATTGGACACTAAACTCTGTACTGGCACCTATGCCAACCTCCCCTTCATTGGACACTAAGCTCTGTACTGGCACCCATGCCCACCTCTCCTTCATTGGACACTAAACTCTGTACTGGCACCCATACAACCTCTCCTTCATTGGACACTAAACTCTGTACTGGCACCCATGCAAACCTCTCCTTCATTGGACACTAAACTCTGTACTGGCACCCATACAACCTCTCCTTCATTGGACACTAAACTCTGTACTGGCACCCATGCCAACCTCTCTTTCATTGGACACTAAACTCTGTACTGGCACCCATGCCAACCTCTCCTTCATTGGACACTAAACTCTGTACTGGCACCCATGCCAACCTCTCCTTCATTGGACACTAAACTCTGTACTGGTACCCATGCCAACCTCTCCTTCATTGGACACTAAACTCTGAACTGGTACCCATGCCAACCTCTCCTTCATTGGACACTAAACTCTGTACTGGCACCCATGCCAACCTCTCCTTCATTGGACACTAAACACTGTACTGGCACCCATGCCAACCTCTCCTCCATTGGACACTAAACTCTGTATTGGCACCCATGCCAACCTCTCCTCCATTGGACACTAAACTCTGTATTGGCACCCATGCCAACCTCTCCTTCATTGGACACTAAACTCTGTACTGGCTCCCATACAACCTCTCCTTCATTGGACACTAAAATCTGTACTGGCACCCATGCCAACCTCTCCTTCATTGGACACTAAACTCTGTACTGGTACCCATGCCAACCTCTCCTTCATTGGACACTAAACTCTGTACTGGCACCCATGCCAACCTCTCCTTCATTAGACACTAAACTCTGTACTGGTACCCATGCCAACCTCTCCTTCATTGGACACTAAACACTGTACTGGCACCTATGCCAACCTCTCCTTCATTAGACACTAAACTCCGTACTGGCACCTATGCCAACCTCTCCTTCATTGGACACTAAACTCTGTACTGGCACCTATGCCAACCTCTCCTTCATTAGACACTAAACTCTGTACTGGTACCCATGCCAACCTCTCCTTCATTGGACACTAAACACTGTACTGGCACCCATGCCAACCTCTCCTTCATTGGACACTAAACTCTGTACTGGCACCCATGCCAACCTCTCCTTCATTGGACACTAAACTCTGTACTGGCACCCATGCCAACCTCTCCTTCATTGGACACTAAACTCTGTACTGGCACCCATGCCAACCTCTCTTTCATTGGACACTAAACTCTGTACTGGCACCCATGCCAACCTCTCCTTCATTGGACACTAAACTCTGTACTGGTACCCATGCCAACCTCTCCTTCATTGGACACTAAACTCTGAACTGGTACCCATGCCAACCTCTCCTTCATTGGACACTAAACTCTGTATTGGCACCCATGCCAACCTCTCCTTCATTGGACACTAAACACTGTACTGGCACCCATGCCAACCTCTCCTTCATTGGACACTAAACTCTGTACTGGCACCCATGCCAACCTCTCCTTCATTGGACACTAAACTCTGTACTGGCTCCCATACACCCTCTCCTTCATTGGACACTAAACTCTGTACTGGCACCCATGCCAACCTCTCCTTCATTGGACACTAAACTCTGTACTGGTACCCATGCCAACCTCTCCTTCATTGGACACTAAACTCTGTACTGGCTCCCATACACCCTCTCCTTCATTGGACACTAAAATCTGTACTGGCACCCATGCCAACCTCTCCTTCATTGGACACTAAAATCTGTACTGGCACCCATACAACCTCTCCTTCGTTGGACACTAAACTCTGTACTGGCACCCATGCCAACCTCTCCTCCATTGGACACTAAACACTGTACTGGCACCCATGCCAACCTCTCCTTCATTGGACACTAAACTCTGTACTGGCTCCCATACAACCTCTCCTTCATTGGACACTAAAATCTGTACTGGCACCCATGCCAACCTCTCCTTCATTGGACACTAAACTCTGTACTGGCTCACATACAACCTCTCCTTCATTGGACACTAAAATCTGTACTGGCACCCATGCCAACCTCTCTTTCATTGGACACTAAACTCTGTACTGGCACCCATGCCAACCTCTCCTTCATTGGACACTAAACTCTGTACTGGTACCCATGCCAACCTCTCCTTCATTGGACACTAAACTCTGAACTGGTACCCATGCCAACCTCTCCTTCATTGGACACTAAACTCTGTACTGGCACCCATGCCAACCTCTCCTTCATTGGACACTAAACACTGTACTGGCACCCATGCCAACCCCTCCTTCATTGGACACTAAACTCTGTACTGGCTCCCATACACCCTCTCCTTCATTGGACACTAAAATCTGTACTGGCACCCATGCCAACCTCTCCTTCATTGGACACTAAACTCTGTACTGGCTCCCATACAACCTCTCCTTCATTGGACACTAAAATCTGTACTGGCACCCATGCCAACCTCTCCTTCATTGGACACTAAACTCTGTACTGGCTCCCATGCCAACCTCTCCTTCATTGGACACTAAACTCTGTACTGGTACCCATGCCAACCTCTCCTTCATTGGACACTAAACTCTGTACTGGCACCCATGCCAACCTCTCCTTCATTGGACACTAAACTCTGTACTGGCTCCCATGCCAACCTCTCCTTCATTGGACACTAAACTCTGTACTGGCTCCCATGCCAACCTCTCCTTCATTGGACACTAAACTCTGTACTGGTACCCATGCCAACCTCTCCTTCATTGGACACTAAACTCTGTACTGGCTCCCATGCCAACCTCTCCTTCATTGGACACTAAACTCTGTACTGGCACCCATGCCAACCCCTCCTTCATTGGACACTAAACTCTGTACTGGCACCCATGCCAACCTCTCTTTCATTGGACACTAAACTCTGTACTGGCACCTATGCCAACCTCCCCTTCATTGGACACTAAGCTCTGTACTGGCACCCATGCCCACCTCTCCTTCATTGGACACTAAACTCTGTACTGGCACCCATACAACCTCTCCTTCATTGGACACTAAACTCTGTACTGGCACCCATGCAAACCTCTCCTTCATTGGACACTAAACTCTGTACTGGCACCCATACAACCTCTCCTTCATCGGACATTATACTCTGTACTGGCTCCCATGCCAACCTCTCCTTCATTGGACACTAAACTCTGTACTGGCACCCATACAACCTCTCCTTCATTGGACACTAAACTCTGTACTGGCACCCATGCCAACCTCTCTTTCATTGGACACTAAACTCTGTACTGGCACCCATGCCAACCTCTCCTTCATTGGACACTAAACTCTGTACTGGCACCCATGCCAACCTCTCCTTCATTGGACACTAAACTCTGTACTGGTACCCATGCCAACCTCTCCTTCATTGGACACTAAACTCTGAACTGGTACCCATGCCAACCTCTCCTTCATTGGACACTAAACTCTGTACTGGCACCCATGCCAACCTCTCCTTCATTGGACACTAAACACTGTACTGGCACCCATGCCAACCTCTCCTTCATTGGACACTAAACTCTGTACTGGCACCCATGCCAACCTCTCCTTCATTGGACACTAAACTCTGTACTGGCTCCCATACAACCTCTCCTTCATTGGACACTAAAATCTGTACTGGCACCCATGCCAACCTCTCCTTCATTGGACGCTAAACTCGGTACTGGCTCACATACAACCTCTCCTTCATTGGACACTAAAATCTGTACTGGCACCCATGCCAACCTCTCCTTCATTGGACACTAAACTCTGTACTGGCACCCATGCCAACCTCTCCTTCATTGGACACTAAACTCTGTACTGGTACCCATGCCAACCTCTCCTTCATTGGACACTAAACTCTGAACTGGTACCCATGCCAACCTCTCCTTCATTGGACACTAAATTCTGTACTGGCACCCATGCCAACCTCTCCTTCATTGGACACTAAACACTGTACTGGCACCCATGCCAACCTCTCCTTCATTGGACACTAAACTCTGTACTGGCACCCATGCCAACCTCTCCTTCATTGGACACTAAACTCTGTACTGGCTCCCATACAACTTCTCCTTCATTGGACACTAAAATCTGTACTGGCACCCATGCCAACTTCTCCTTCATTGGACACTAAACTCTGTACTGGCTCCCATACAACCTCTCCTTCATTGGACACTAAAATCTGTACTGGCACCCATGCCAACCTCTCCTTCATTGGACACTAAACTCTGTACTGGCTCCCATGCCAACCCCTCCTTCATAGGACACTAAACTCTGTACTGGCACCCATACAACCTCTCCTTCATCGGACATTATACTCTGTACTGGCTCCCATGCCAACCTCTCCTTCATTGGACACTAAACTCTGTACTGGCACCTATGCCAACCTCTCCTTCATTGGACACTAAACTCTGTACTGGCACCCATGCCAACCTCTCCTTCATTGGACACTAAACTCTGTACTGGTACCTATGCCAACCTCTCCTTCATTGGACACTAAACTCTGTACTGGCACCCATGCCAACCTCTCCTTCATTGGACACTAAACTCTGTACTGGCACCCATGCCAACCTCTCCTTCATTGGACACTAAACTCTGTACTGGCACCCATGCCAACCTCTCTTTCATTGGACACTAAACTCTGTACTGGCACCCATGCCAACCTCTCCTTCATTGGACACTAAACTCTGTACTGGCACCCATGCCAACCTCTCCTTCATTGGACACTAAACTCTGTACTGGTACCCATGCCAACCTCTCCTTCATTGGACACTAAACTCTGAACTGGTACCCATGCCAACCTCTCCTTCATTGGACACTAAACTCTGTATTGGCACCCATGCCAACCTCTCCTTCATTGGAAGCTAAACTCTGTACTGGAACCCATGCCAACCTCTCCTTCATTGGACACTAAACTCTGTACTGGCACCCATGCCAACCTCTCCTTCATTGGACACTAAACACTGTACTGGCACCCATGCCAACCTCTCCTTCATTGGACACTAAACTCTGTACTGGCACCCATGCCAACCTCTCCTTCATTGGACACTAAACACTGTACTGGTACCCATGCCAACCCCTCCTTCATTGGACACTAAACTCTGTACTGGCACCCATGCCAACCTCTCCTTCATTGGACACTAAACACTGTACTGGCACCCATGCCAACCTCTCCTTCATTGGACACTAAACTCTGTACTGGCACCCATGCCAACCTCTCCTTCATTGGACACTAAACTCTGTACTGGCTCCCATACACCCTCTCCTTCATTGGACACTAAAATCTGTACTGGCACCCATGCCAACCTCTCCTTCATTGGACACTAAACTCTGTACTGGCTCCCATACAACCTCTCCTTCATTGGACACTAAAATCTGTACTGGCACCCATGCCAACCTCTCCTTCATTGGACACTAAACTCTGTACTGGCTCCCATGCCAACCTCCCCTTCATTGGACACTAAGCTCTGTACTGGCACCCATGCCCACCACTCCTTCATTGGACACTAAACTCCGTACTGGCACCCATACAACCTCTCCTTCATTGGACACTAAACTCTGTACTGGCACCCATGCCAACCTCTCCTTCATTGGACACTAAACTCTGTACTGGTACCCATGCCAACCCCTCCTTCATTGGACACTAAACACTGTACTGGCACCCATGCCAACCTCTCCTTCATTGGACACTAAACACTGTACTGGCACCCATGCCAACCTCTCCTTCATTGGACACTAAACTCTGTACTGGTACCCATGCTAACCTCTCCTTCATTGGACACTAAACTCTGTACTGGCACCCATACAACCTCTCCTTCATCGGACATTATACTCTGTACTGGCTCCCATGCCAACCTCTCCTTCATTGGACACTAAACTCTGTACTGCCACCCATGCCAACCTCTCCTCCATTGGACACTAAACTCTGTACTGGCACCCATGCCAACCTCTCCTTCATTGGACACTAAACTCTGTACTGGCACCCATACAACCTCTCCTTCATTGGACACTAAACTCTGTACTGGCACCCATGCCAACCTCTCTTTCATTGGACACTAAACTCTGTACTGGCACCCATGCCAACCTCTCCTTCATTGGACACTAAACTCTGTACTGGCACCCATGCCAACCTCTCCTTCATTGGACACTAAACTCTGTACTGGTACCCATGCCAACCTCTCCTTCATTGGACACTAAACTCTGAACTGGTACCCATGCCAACCTCTCCTTCATTGGACACTAAACTCTGTACTGGCACCCATGCCAACCTCTCCTTCATTGGACACTAAACACTGTACTGGCACCCATGCCAACCTCTCCTCCATTGGACACTAAACTCTGTATTGGCACCCATGCCAACCTCTCCTCCATTGGACACTAAACTCTGTATTGGCACCCATGCCAACCTCTCCTTCATTGGACACTAAACTCTGTACTGGCTCCCATACAACCTCTCCTTCATTGGACACTAAAATCTGTACTGGCACCCATGCCAACCTCTCCTTCATTGGACACTAAACTCTGTACTGGTACCCATGCCAACCTCTCCTTCATTGGACACTAAACTCTGTACTGGCACCCATGCCAACCTCTCCTTCATTAGACACTAAACTCTGTACTGGTACCCATGCCAACCTCTCCTTCATTGGACACTAAACACTGTACTGGCACCTATGCCAACCTCTCCTTCATTAGACACTAAACTCTGTACTGGCACCTATGCCAACCTCTCCTTCATTGGACACTAAACTCTGTACTGGCACCTATGCCAACCTCTCCTTCATTAGACACTAAACTCTGTACTGGTACCCATGCCAACCTCTCCTTCATTGGACACTAAACACTGTACTGGCACCCATGCCAACCTCTCCTTCATTGGACACTAAACTCTGTACTGGCACCCATGCCAACCTCTCCTTCATTGGACACTAAACTCTGTACTGGCACCCATGCCAACCTCTCCTTCATTGGACACTAAACTCTGTACTGGCACCCATGCCAACCTCTCTTTCATTGGACACTAAACTCTGTACTGGCACCCATGCCAACCTCTCCTTCATTGGACACTAAACTCTGTACTGGTACCCATGCCAACCTCTCCTTCATTGGACACTAAACTCTGAACTGGTACCCATGCCAACCTCTCCTTCATTGGACACTAAACTCTGTATTGGCACCCATGCCAACCTCTCCTTCATTGGACACTAAACACTGTACTGGCACCCATGCCAACCTCTCCTTCATTGGACACTAAACTCTGTACTGGCACCCATGCCAACCTCTCCTTCATTGGACACTAAACTCTGTACTGGCTCCCATACACCCTCTCCTTCATTGGACACTAAACTCTGTACTGGCACCCATGCCAACCTCTCCTTCATTGGACACTAAACTCTGTACTGGTACCCATGCCAACCTCTCCTTCATTGGACACTAAACTCTGTACTGGCTCCCATACACCCTCTCCTTCATTGGACACTAAAATCTGTACTGGCACCCATGCCAACCTCTCCTTCATTGGACACTAAAATCTGTACTGGCACCCATACAACCTCTCCTTCGTTGGACACTAAACTCTGTACTGGCACCCATGCCAACCTCTCCTCCATTGGACACTAAACACTGTACTGGCACCCATGCCAACCTCTCCTTCATTGGACACTAAACTCTGTACTGGCTCCCATACAACCTCTCCTTCATTGGACACTAAAATCTGTACTGGCACCCATGCCAACCTCTCCTTCATTGGACACTAAACTCTGTACTGGCTCACATACAACCTCTCCTTCATTGGACACTAAAATCTGTACTGGCACCCATGCCAACCTCTCTTTCATTGGACACTAAACTCTGTACTGGCACCCATGCCAACCTCTCCTTCATTGGACACTAAACTCTGTACTGGTACCCATGCCAACCTCTCCTTCATTGGACACTAAACTCTGAACTGGTACCCATGCCAACCTCTCCTTCATTGGACACTAAACTCTGTACTGGCACCCATGCCAACCTCTCCTTCATTGGACACTAAACACTGTACTGGCACCCATGCCAACCCCTCCTTCATTGGACACTAAACTCTGTACTGGCTCCCATACACCCTCTCCTTCATTGGACACTAAAATCTGTACTGGCACCCATGCCAACCTCTCCTTCATTGGACACTAAACTCTGTACTGGCTCCCATACAACCTCTCCTTCATTGGACACTAAAATCTGTACTGGCACCCATGCCAACCTCTCCTTCATTGGACACTAAACTCTGTACTGGCTCCCATGCCAACCTCTCCTTCATTGGACACTAAACTCTGTACTGGTACCCATGCCAACCTCTCCTTCATTGGACACTAAACTCTGTACTGGCACCCATGCCAACCTCTCCTTCATTGGACACTAAACTCTGTACTGGCTCCCATGCCAACCTCTCCTTCATTGGACACTAAACTCTGTACTGGCTCCCATGCCAACCTCTCCTTCATTGGACACTAAACTCTGTACTGGTACCCATGCCAACCTCTCCTTCATTGGACACTAAACTCTGTACTGGCTCCCATGCCAACCTCTCCTTCATTGGACACTAAACTCTGTACTGGCACCCATGCCAACCCCTCCTTCATTGGACACTAAACTCTGTACTGGCACCCATGCCAACCTCTCTTTCATTGGACACTAAACTCTGTACTGGCACCTATGCCAACCTCCCCTTCATTGGACACTAAGCTCTGTACTGGCACCCATGCCCACCTCTCCTTCATTGGACACTAAACTCTGTACTGGCACCCATACAACCTCTCCTTCATTGGACACTAAACTCTGTACTGGTACCCATGCCAACCTCTCCTTCATTGGACACTAAACACTGTACTGGCACCCATGCCAACCTCTCCTTCATTGGACACTAAACTCTGTACTGGTACCCATGCTAACCTCTCCTTCATTGGACACTAAACTCTGTACTGGCACCCATGCAAACCTCTCCTTCATTGGACACTAAACTCTGTACTGGCACCCATACAACCTCTCCTTCATCGGACATTATACTCTGTACTGGCTCCCATGCCAACCTCTCCTTCATTGGACACTAAACTCTGTACTGGCACCCATGCCAACCTCTCCTCCATTGGACACTAAACTCTGTACTGGCACCCATGCCAACCTCTCCTCCATTGGACACTAAACTCTGTACTGGCACCCATGCTAACCTCTCCTTCATTGGACACTAAACTCTGTACTGGCACTACTAGCGTTAGAAGTCAAAGAGGGTTAGTGAACAGTCCTAATTTTAGGAGGCAAGGCAAACGTAGAAGCTTTGCCATAGCACAGAACTTATACAAGACTAAGAAGAAGAGGCTCCTTGCAAGGATATTGGAGGAGGACATAGATCAGGGCTGCCCAATCCCTCTATATTCTATAGAGGAATTTTATGGGCAAAGATTCTCGACACCAGGCCCTGAGGTGGATCTCTCTGACTACCCTTCTTCCTCCATAGTGGATAGTGTTCCTATTTTGAAACCATTTTCGATGGAGGAGATAAAGGTTAGTCGTAGAAAGATGGATGCCACCTCGGCGGCGGGCCCTGATGGTCTCACTGTTGGTGGTATTAAAGCAGTGGACCCATCCGTCCTAGCTAATATCTGCAATTGCATGTTGCTGGCCGGGAAGATACCCGACGTCCTGAAGCGAGGTAGATCCGTCCTCGTATCAAAGAGGGCGGATGATCCTTATGATCTTACCAATTGGCGACCATTAACGATATGCTCCGCGGTATATCGACTTTTTAGTAAGATGATCGCCAAACGTATGCTTCAGGTAACTCCCCTTAACCCGATTCAAAGAGGGTTTATCCAGGCCGATGGCTGCAGTGAGAATTCATTTCTCCTGCGTCAGCTTGTCGGTCGAGCGATGGGGAGACCAGCACGACTGAGAATACCGCGGCTAGAAGTGGCCTTCATGGATCTCGCCAAGGCCTTCGATACAGTCTCGCACTCTTTAATGTATGCGGGACTACGGAGACTTGGTTTTCACGAGCATGTAATAGTGCTCGTGAAGGGGATCTATGAAAGTAGCACAACTAGATTCTCAGTAGGAGGACAGGTTAGTGAGCCCATTGCGATTCGCCGGGGTGTTAGACAGGGGGACGCGCTCTCGCCGATCCTCTTCAACATTGCCATTGATCCGCTGCTAGATTCATTATCTACCAGCGGGGATTTGCGTGTGGAGGGGATCCGGATGGATGGAATTGCGTACGCAGACGACTTGGCTCTGGTCGCGGCGACGCGTGAGGGTCTCCAGGCGCTAGTTAATAGATGCTTGGGGTTCTTCCGCAAGGTCGGACTTGGGCTTAATGTCGGAAAGTGTGCGTGGTTCTCCATCCGTGGCTTGAGTAAGACCTTCCTAGTCAACGATAGCACCCCGCCGGGTATCGATGGGTTCACTATTAAGTCAGTAGAACCAGGGGAGAAAGTATCATACCTAGGTGTAGATATTCCCACGTGGAATCTTAACTCGAATCGGGAGTTTAATTTCGATTCAGTGGAGCAAGTGTCACTAGATATCGATAGGATTAATAGTGCTCCGCTGAAACCCCGACAGAAATTCCTCTTACTGCAGCAACTGTATCTGCCGAGACTTTTTTATAGTCTTGTGCAGATGCTGCCATCGAGAGGAATTCTCGAGAGGCTTGACACGGCCATCCGCGTGGGAGCTAGGAAAATGTTACATCTCCCTGAAACTACATCCTCTTCTTTCCTTTACTGCAGCCGGCGTGATGGCGGGTTAAGCCTTCACCAAATGGTAAGACTTGTACCAAAATGTGTCATCCGCCGAAATCTTCGCCTGCTGACCTCGGGGTATGTCTCAGTTAGAAAAGTTGCGGATTCTGCAGGATTAGCCGAACAGAACCAGCAACTGATAGTTTCCTTCAATTTGCCGTTGTTACCTGAGGGCGCGACCGAATATGACCCTGATATCCGGCTGATTCATACCCATAAATGGGCGGCTCAGCCGGTGCATGGTGTCTGTGCGGTGGCGTACCGAGGGGATACAATTGGCAATAGCTGGATCAGTAGGCCGGGTAGGATTACTGAGGGGTGCTACTTAGGTTTGCTTAAGATGCGCTCCAATGTATACCCTACCCGTGAAACTCTGACACGTGGGTCAAGAGGTGATTCCACATGTCCGAGATGTAGATTAGGAGCTGAGACTTTATCCCATGTCAGTGGAGTATGTGTGGCTCTTAAAGCACCACGACTTGCCAGACATAATAAAATATGTAATCTGGTAGCGAAAGAGGCTGTAGATCATGGCTGGAGTGTCAGTGTGGAGCCTTCTTACATATTAAGAGGCTCCAGGCTGATACCTGATCTGGTGTTTAGCTGTCCGGAGAAAGTTGTAGTCGTTGATGTGACTGTCCGATTGGAGCAGGGAAATGCCTTGAGAGAGGCATATCTTGAGAAAGTGCGCAAATACCGTCCGCTCGTACAAATGCTTTTGCAAGAGTTTGACCGGCCGGTAGAAGTTCATGGACTCCCAATCGGTGCCTGTGGAGCCTGGTGCCGACCTGCGAGTCTGGCACTGGACGCCTTGGGCATTCGTGACAAGCCATTTCGGCGACTACTCTGCCGGACAGCTATGATATGTACATACAATATGCTGAGAGACTAGCTCCAGCATATTAAGACATAAGAAAAGACCGACCTTTTCCTAAAACTTGAAAACGATAGAAAAAGAAAACCGAAATATAGTATCAGTAACACGCAGAAGAAGAAAATAATATACATCTCATTGATTGATTGTTTTATTGTTTTTTAGAAACGGTGTTGCCCCCGGCTGAGAGATGGGCCTTATGTTGAAGTGTGTGACACCAAGGCAAGGACCTAGTGGGACCGCCCACAAGAAAAACAGGGAATACTCCGTACTGGCACCCATGCCAACCTCTCTTTCATTGGACACTAAACTCTGTACTGGCACCTATGCCAACCTCTCTTTCATTGGACACTAAACTCTGTACTGGCACCCATGCCAACCTCTCCTTCATTGGACACTAAACTCTGTACTGGCACCCATGCCAACCTCTCCTTCATTGGACACTAAACTCTGTACTGGCACCCATGCCAACCTCTCCTTCATTGGACACTAAACTCTGTACTGGCACCCATGCCAACCTCTCCTTCATTGGACACTAAACTCTGTACTGGCACCCATGCCAACCTCTCCTTCATTGGACACTAAACTCTGTACTGGCACCCATGCCAACCTCTCCTTCATTGGACACTAAACTCTGTACTGGCACCTATGCCAACCTCTCTTTCATTGGACACTAAACTCTGTACTGGCACCTATGCCAACCCCTCCTTCATTGGACACTAAACTCTGTACTGGCACCCATGCCAACCTCTCCTTCATTGGACACTAAACTCTGTACTGGCACCCATGCCAACCTCTCCTTCATTGGACACTAAACTCTGTACTGGCACCCATGCCAACCTCTCCTTCATTGGACACTAAACTCTGTACTGGCACCCATGCCAACCTCTCCTTCATTGGACACTAAACTCTGTACTGGCACCCATGCCAACCTCTCCTTCATTGGACACTAAACTCTGTACTGGCACCCATGCCAACCTCTCCTTCATTGGACACTAAACTCTGTACTGGCTCCCATGCCAACCTCTCCTTCATTGGACACTAAACTCTGTACTGGCTCCCATGCCAACCTCTCCTTCATTGGACACTAAACTCTGTACTGGCACCTATGCCAACCTCTCCTTCATTGGACACTAAACTCTGTACTGGCACCCATGCCAACCTCTCTTTCATTGGACACTAAACTCTGTACTGGCACCCATGCCAACCTCTCTTTCATTGGACACTAAACTCTGTACTGGCACCCATGCCAACCTCTCCTTCATTGGACACTAAACTCTGTACTGGCACCCATGCAAACCTCTCCTTCATTGGACACTAAACTCTGTACTGGCACCCATACAACCTCTCCTTCATCGGACATTATACTCTGTACTGGCTCCCATGCCAACCTCTCCTTCATTGGACACTAAACACTGTACTGGCACTCATGCCAACCTCTCCTTCATTGGACACTAAACTCTGTACTGGCACCCATGCTAACCTCTCCTTCATTGGACACTAAACTCTGTACTGGCACCCATGCAAACCTCTCCTTCATTGGACACTAAACTCTGTACTGGCACCCATACAACCTCTCCTTCATCGGACATTATACTCTGTACTGGCTCCCATGCCAACCTCTCCTTCATTGGACACTAAACACTGTACTGGCACTCATGCCAACCTCTCCTTCATTGGACACTAAACTCTGTACTGGCACCCATGCAAACCTCTCCTTCATTGGACACTAAACTCTGTACTGGCACCCATGCCAAACCCTCCTTCATTGGACACTAAACTCTGTACTGGCACCCATGCCAACCTCTCCTTCATTGGACACTAAACTCTGTACTGGCACCCATGCCAAACCCTCCTTCATTGGACACTAAACTCTGTACTGGCACCCATGCAAACCTCTCCTTCATTGGACACTAAACTCTGTACTGGCTCCCATGCCAACCTCTCCTTCATTGGACACTAAACTCTGAACTGGTACCCATGCCAACCTCTCCTTCATTGGACACTAAACTCTGTACTGGCACCCATGCCAACCTCTCCTCCATTGGACACTAAACTCTGTACTGGCACCCATGCCAACCTCTCTTTCATTGGACACTAAACTCTGTACTGGCACCCATGCCAACCTCTCCTTCATTGGACACTAAACTCTGTACTGGCTCCCATACAACCTCTCCTTCATTGGACACTAAAGTCTGTACTGGCACCCATGCTAACCTCTCCTTCATTGGACACTAAACTCTGTACTGGCACCCATGCCAACCTCTCCTTCATTGGACACTAAACTCTGTACTGGCACCCATGCCAACCTCTCCTTCATTGGACACTAAACTCTGTACTGGCACCCATGCCAAACCCTCCTTCATTGGACACTAAACTCTGTACTGGCACCTATGCCAACCTCTCCTCCATTGGACACTAAACTCTGTACTGGCACCCATGCCAACCTCTCCATCATTGGACACTAAACTCTGTACTGGCACCCATGCCAACCTCTCCTTCATTGGACACTAAACTCTGTACTGGCACCCATGCCAACCTCTCCTTCATTGGACACTAAACTCTGTACTGGCTCCCATACAACCTCTCCTTCATTGGACACTAAACTCTGTACTGGCACCCATGCAAACCTCTCCTTCATTGGACACTAAACTCTGTACTGGCTCCCATACAACCTCTCCTTCATTGGACACTAAACTCTGTACTGGCACCCATGCAAACCTCTCCTTCATTGGACACTAAACTCTGTACTGGCACCCATACAACCTCTCCTTCATTGGACACTAAACTCTGTACTGGCTCCCATACAACCTCTCCTTCATTGGACACTAAACTCTGTACTGGCACCCATGCAAACCTCTCCTTCATTGGACACTAAACTCTGTACTGGCACCCATACAACCTCTCCTTCATTGGACACTAAACTCTGTACTGGCTCCCATACAACCTCTCCTTCATTGGACACTAAACTCTGTACTGGCACCCATGCAAACCTCTCCTTCATTGGACACTAAACTCTGTACTGGCACCCATACAACCTCTCCTTCATCGGACATTATACTCTGTACTGGCTCCCATGCCAACCTCTCCTTCATTGGACACTAAACTCTGTACTGGCACCCATGCCAACCCCTCCTTCATTGGACACTAAACTCTGTACTGGCACCCATGCAAACCTCTCCTTCATTGGACACTAAACTCTGTACTGGCACCCATGCCAACCTCTCTTTCATTGGACACTAAACTCTGTACTGGCACCCATGCAAACCTCTCCTTCATTGGACACTAAACTCTGTACTGGCACCCATACAACCTCTCCTTCATTGGACACTAAACTCTGTACTGGCTCCCATACAACCTCTCCTTCATTGGACACTAAACTCTGTACTGGCACCCATACAACCTCTCCTTCATTGGACACTAAACTCTGTACTGGCACCCATGCCAACCTCTCCTTCATTGGACACTAAACTCTGTACTGGCACCCATGCCAACCTCTCTTTCATTGGACACTAAACTCTGTACTGGCTCCCATGCCAACCTCTCCTTCATTGGACACTAAACTCTGTACTGGCACCCATGCCAACCTCTCCTTCATTGGACACTAAACTCTGTACTGGCACCCATGCCAAACCCTCCTTCATTGGACACTAAACTCTGTACTGGCACCTATGCCAACCTCTCCTCCATTGGACACTAAACTCTGTACTGGCACCCATGCCAACCTCTCCATCATTGGACACTAAACTCTGTACTGGCACCCATGCCAACCTCTCCTTCATTGGACACTAAACTCTGTACTGGCACCCATGCCAACCTCTCCTTCATTGGACACTAAACTCTGTACTGGCTCCCATACAACCTCTCCTTCATTGGACACTAAACTCTGTACTGGCACCCATGCAAACCTCTCCTTCATTGGACACTAAACTCTGTACTGGCTCCCATACAACCTCTCCTTCATTGGACACTAAACTCTGTACTGGCACCCATTCAAACCTCTCCTTCATTGGACACTAAACTCTGTACTGGCACCCATACAACCTCTCCTTCATTGGACACTAAACTCTGTACTGGCTCCCATACAACCTCTCCTTCATTGGACACTAAACTCTGTACTGGCACCCATGCAAACCTCTCCTTCATTGGACACTAAACTCTGTACTGGCACCCATACAACCTCTCCTTCATTGGACACTAAACTCTGTACTGGCTCCCATACAACCTCTCCTTCATTGGACACTAAACTCTGTACTGGCACCCATGCAAACCTCTCCTTCATTGGACACTAAACTCTGTACTGGCACCCATACAACCTCTCCTTCATCGGACATTATACTCTGTACTGGCTCCCATGCCAACCTCTCCTTCATTGGACACTAAACTCTGTACTGGCACCCATGCCAACCCCTCCTTCATTGGACACTAAACTCTGTACTGGCACCCATGCAAACCTCTCCTTCATTGGACACTAAACTCTGTACTGGCACCCATGCCAACCTCTCTTTCATTGGACACTAAACTCTGTACTGGCACCCATGCAAACCTCTCCTTCATTGGACACTAAACTCTGTACTGGCACCCATACAACCTCTCCTTCATTGGACACTAAACTCTGTACTGGCTCCCATACAACCTCTCCTTCATTGGACACTAAACTCTGTACTGGCACCCATACAACCTCTCCTTCATTGGACACTAAACTCTGTACTGGCACCCATGCCAACCTCTCCTTCATTGGACACTAAACTCTGTACTGGCACCCATGCCAACCTCTCTTTCATTGGACACTAAACTCTGTACTGGCACCCATGCCAACCTCTCCTTCATTGGACACTAAACTCTGTACTGGCACCCATGCCAACCTCTCCTTCATTGGACACTAAACTCTGTACTGGCACCCATGCCAACCTCTCCTTCATTGGACACTAAACTCTGTACTGGCACCCATACAACCTCTCCTTCATTGGACACTAAACTCTGTACTGGCATCTATGCCAACCTCTCCTTCATTGGACACTAAACTCTGTACTGGCACCCATGCCAACCTCTCCTTCATTGGACACTAAACTCTGTACTGGCACCCATGCTAACCTCTCCTTCATTGGACACTAAACTCTGTACTGGCACCCATGCCAACCTCTCTTTCATTGGACACTAAACTCTGTACTGGCACCCATACAACCTCTCCTTCATTGGACACTAAACTCTGTACTGGCACCCATGCAAACCTCTCTTTCATTGGACACTAAACTCTGTACTGGCACCCATGCCAACCTCTCCTTCATTGGACACTGAACTCTGTACTGGCACCCATGCCAACCTCTCTTTCATTGGACACTAAACTCTGTACTGGCACCCATGCCAACCTCTCCTTCATTGGACACTAAACTCTGTACTGGCACCCATACAACCTCTCCTTCATTAGACACTAAACTCTGTACTGGCACCTATGCCAACCTCTCCTTCATTGGACACTAAACTCTGTACTGGCACCCATGCCAACCTCTCCTTCATTGGACACTAAACACTGTACTGGTACCCATACAACCTCTCCTTCATTGGACACTAAACTCTGTACTGGCACCCATGCCAACCTCTCCTTCATTGGACACTAAACTCTGTACTGGCACCCATGCCAACCTCTCCTTCATTGGACACTAAACTCTGTACTGGCACCCATGCCAACCTCTCCTTCATTGGACACTAAACACTGTACTGGCACCAATGCCAACCTCTCCTTCATTGGACACTAAACTCTGTACTGGCACCCATGCCAACCTCTCCTTCATTGGACACTAAACTCTGTACTGGCTCCCATACAACCTCTCCTTCATTGGACACTAAAATCTGTACTGGCAACCATGCCAACCTCTCCTTCATTGGACACTAAACTCTGAAGTGGTACCCATGCCAACCTCTCCTTCATTGGACACTAAACTCTGTACTGGCACCCATGCCAACCTCTCCTTCATTGGACACTAAACACTGTACTGGCACCAATGCCAACCTCTCCTTCATTGGACACTAAACTCTGTACTGGCACCCATGCCAACCTCTCCTTCATTGGACACTAAACTCTGTACTGGCTCCCATACAACCTCTCCTTCATTGGACACTAAAATCTGTACTGGCAACCATGCCAACCTCTCCTTCATTGGACACTAAACTCTGAACTGGTACCCATGCCAACCTCTCCTTCATTGGACACTAAACTCTGTACTGGCACCCATGCCAACCTCTCCTTCATTGGACACTAAACACTGTACTGGCACCAATGCCAACCTCTCCTTCATTGGACACTAAACTCTGTACTGGCTCCCATACAACCTCTCCGTCATTGGACACTAAAATCTGTACTGGCACCCAGGCCAACCTCTCCTTCATTGGACACTAAGCTCTGTACTGGCACCCATGCCCACCTCTCCTTCATTGGACACTAAACTCTGTACTGGCACCCATGCCAACCTCTCCTTCATTGGACACTAAACTCTGTACTGGCACCCATGCTAACCTCTCCTTCATTGGACACTAAACTCTGTACTGGCACCCATGCCAACCTCTCTTTCATTGGACACTAAACTCTGTACTGGCACCCATACAACCTCTCCTTCATTGGACACTAAACTCTGTACTGGCACCCATGCAAACCTCTCTTTCATTGGACACTAAACTCTGTACTGGCACCCATGCCAACCTCTCCTTCATTGGACACTGAACTCTGTACTGGCACCCATGCCAACCTCTCTTTCATTGGACACTAAACTCTGTACTGGCACCCATGCCAACCTCTCCTTCATTGGACACTAAACTCTGTACTGGCACCCATACAACCTCTCCTTCATTAGACACTAAACTCTGTACTGGCACCTATGCCAACCTCTCCTTCATTGGACACTAAACTCTGTACTGGCACCCATGCCAACCTCTCCTTCATTGGACACTAAACACTGTACTGGTACCCATACAACCTCTCCTTCATTGGACACTAAACTCTGTACTGGCACCCATGCCAACCTCTCCTTCATTGGACACTAAACTCTGTACTGGCACCCATGCCAACCTCTCCTTCATTGGACACTAAACTCTGTACTGGCACCCATGCCAACCTCTCCTTCATTGGACACTAAACACTGTACTGGCACCAATGCCAACCTCTCCTTCATTGGACACTAAACTCTGTACTGGCACCCATGCCAACCTCTCCTTCATTGGACACTAAACTCTGTACTGGCTCCCATACAACCTCTCCTTCATTGGACACTAAAATCTGTACTGGCAACCATGCCAACCTCTCCTTCATTGGACACTAAACTCTGAAGTGGTACCCATGCCAACCTCTCCTTCATTGGACACTAAACTCTGTACTGGCACCCATGCCAACCTCTCCTTCATTGGACACTAAACACTGTACTGGCACCAATGCCAACCTCTCCTTCATTGGACACTAAACTCTGTACTGGCACCCATGCCAACCTCTCCTTCATTGGACACTAAACTCTGTACTGGCTCCCATACAACCTCTCCTTCATTGGACACTAAAATCTGTACTGGCAACCATGCCAACCTCTCCTTCATTGGACACTAAACTCTGAACTGGTACCCATGCCAACCTCTCCTTCATTGGACACTAAACTCTGTACTGGCACCCAGGCCAACCTCTCCTTCATTGGACACTAAGCTCTGTACTGGCACCCATGCCCACCTCTCCTTCATTGGACACTAAACTCTGTACTGGCACCCATGCCAACCCCTCCTTCATTAGACACTAAACTCTGTACTGGTACCCATGCCAACCTCTCCTTCATTGGACACTAAACTCTGTACTGGCACCCATGCCAACCTCTCCTTCATTGGACACTAAACTCTGTACTGGCACCCATGCAAACCTCTCCTTCATTGGACACTAAACTCTGTACTGGCACCCATGCCAACCTCTCTTTCATTGGACACTAAACTCTGTACTGGCACCCATGCAAACCTCTCCTTCATTGGACACTAAACTCTGTACTGGCACCCATACAACCTCTCCTTCATTGGACACTAAACTCTGTACTGGCTCCCATACAACCTCTCCTTCATTGGACACTAAACTCTGTACTGGCACCCATACAACCTCTCCTTCATTGGACACTAAACTCTGTACTGGCACCCATGCCAACCTCTCCTTCATTGGACACTAAACTCTGTACTGGCACCCATGCCAACCTCTCTTTCATTGGACACTAAACTCTGTACTGGCACCCATGCCAACCTCTCCTTCATTGGACACTAAACTCTGTACTGGCACCCATGCCAACCTCTCCTTCATTGGACACTAAACTCTGTACTGGCACCCATGCCAAACCCTCCTTCATTGGACACTAAACTCTGTACTGGCACCTATGCCAACCTCTCCTCCATTGGACACTAAACTCTGTACTGGCACCCATGCCAACCTCTCCATCATTGGACACTAAACTCTGTACTGGCACCCATGCCAACCTCTCCTTCATTGGACACTAAACTCTGTACTGGCACCCATGCCAACCTCTCCTTCATTGGACACTAAACTCTGTACTGGCTCCCATACAACCTCTCCTTCATTGGACACTAAACTCTGTACTGGCACCCATGCAAACCTCTCCTTCATTGGACACTAAACTCTGTACTGGCTCCCATACAACCTCTCCTTCATTGGACACTAAACTCTGTACTGGCACCCATTCAAACCTCTCCTTCATTGGACACTAAACTCTGTACTGGCACCCATACAACCTCTCCTTCATTGGACACTAAACTCTGTACTGGCTCCCATACAACCTCTCCTTCATTGGACACTAAACTCTGTACTGGCACCCATGCAAACCTCTCCTTCATTGGACACTAAACTCTGTACTGGCACCCATACAACCTCTCCTTCATTGGACACTAAACTCTGTACTGGCTCCCATACAACCTCTCCTTCATTGGACACTAAACTCTGTACTGGCACCCATGCAAACCTCTCCTTCATTGGACACTAAACTCTGTACTGGCACCCATACAACCTCTCCTTCATCGGACATTATACTCTGTACTGGCTCCCATGCCAACCTCTCCTTCATTGGACACTAAACTCTGTACTGGCACCCATGCCAACCCCTCCTTCATTGGACACTAAACTCTGTACTGGCACCCATGCAAACCTCTCCTTCATTGGACACTAAACTCTGTACTGGCACCCATGCCAACCTCTCTTTCATTGGACACTAAACTCTGTACTGGCACCCATGCAAACCTCTCCTTCATTGGACACTAAACTCTGTACTGGCACCCATACAACCTCTCCTTCATTGGACACTAAACTCTGTACTGGCTCCCATACAACCTCTCCTTCATTGGACACTAAACTCTGTACTGGCACCCATACAACCTCTCCTTCATTGGACACTAAACTCTGTACTGGCACCCATGCCAACCTCTCCTTCATTGGACACTAAACTCTGTACTGGCACCCATGCCAACCTCTCTTTCATTGGACACTAAACTCTGTACTGGCACCCATGCCAACCTCTCCTTCATTGGACACTAAACTCTGTACTGGCACCCATGCCAACCTCTCCTTCATTGGACACTAAACTCTGTACTGGCACCCATGCCAACCTCTCCTTCATTGGACACTAAACTCTGTACTGGCACCCATACAACCTCTCCTTCATTGGACACTAAACTCTGTACTGGCACCTATGCCAACCTCTCCTTCATTGGACACTAAACTCTGTACTGGCACCCATGCCAACCTCTCCTTCATTGGACACTAAACTCTGTACTGGCACCCATGCCAACCTCTCCTTC
This sequence comes from Octopus bimaculoides, assembly GCF_046866305.1. NCBI lineage: Eukaryota > Metazoa > Mollusca > Cephalopoda > Octopoda > Octopodidae > Octopus > Octopus bimaculoides. The sequence continues at coordinate 61,035 of NW_028315352.1, forward strand.
ATTGGACACTAAACTCTGTACTGGCACCCATGCCAACCTCTCTTTCATTGGACACTAAACTCTGTACTGGCACCCATACAACCTCTCCTTCATTGGACACTAAACTCTGTACTGGCACCCATGCAAACCTCTCTTTCATTGGACACTAAACTCTGTACTGGCACCCATGCCAACCTCTCCTTCATTGGACACTGAACTCTGTACTGGCACCCATGCCAACCTCTCTTTCATTGGACACTAAACTCTGTACTGGCACCCATGCCAACCTCTCCTTCATTGGACACTAAATTCTGTACTGGCACCCATACAACCTCTCCTTCATTAGACACTAAACTCTGTACTGGCACCTATGCCAACCTCTCCTTCATTGGACACTAAACTCTGTACTGGCACCCATGCCAACCTCTCCTTCATTGGACACTAAACACTGTACTGGTACCCATACAACCTCTCCTTCATTGGACACTAAACTCTGTACTGGCACCCATGCCAACCTCTCCTTCATTGGACACTAAACTCTGTACTGGCACCCATGCCAACCTCTCCTTCATTGGACACTAAACTCTGTACTGGCACCCATGCCAACCTCTCCTTCATTGGACACTAAACACTGTACTGGCACCAATGCCAACCTCTCCTTCATTGGACACTAAACTCTGTACTGGCACCCATGCCAACCTCTCCTTCATTGGACACTAAACTCTGTACTGGCTCCCATACAACCTCTCCTTCATTGGACACTAAAATCTGTACTGGCACCCATGCCAACCTCTCCTTCATTGGACACTAAACTCTGTACTGGCTCCCATGCCAACCTCTCCTTCATTGGACACTAAACTCTGTACTGGCACCCATGCCAACCTCTCCTTCATTGGACACTAAACACTGTACTGGCACCAATGCCAACCTCTCCTTCATTGGACACTAAACTCTGTACTGGCTCCCATACAACCTCTCCGTCATTGGACACTAAAATCTGTACTGGCACCCAGGCCAACCTCTCCTTCATTGGACACTAAGCTCTGTACTGGCACCCATGCCCACCTCTCCTTCATTGGACACTAAACTCTGTACTGGCACCCATGCCAACCTCTCCTTCATTAGACACTAAACTCTGTACTGTCTGCCATGCCAACCTCTCTTTCATTGGACACTAAACTCTGTACTGGTACCCATGCCAACCTCTCCTTCATTAGACACTAAACTCTGTACTGTCTGCCATGCCAACCTCTCTTTCATTGGACACTAAACTCTGTACTGGTACCCATGCCAGCCTCTCCTTCATTGGACACTAAACTCTGTACTGGCACCCATGCAAACCTCTCCTTCATTGGACACTAAACTCTGTACTGGCACCCATGCCAACCTCTCTTTCATTGGACACTAAACTCTGTACTGGCACCCATGCAAACCTCTCCTTCATTGGACACTAAACTCTGTACTGGCACCCATACAACCTCTCCTTCATTGGACACTAAACTCTGTACTGGCTCCCATACAACCTCTCCTTCATTGGACACTAAACTCTGTACTGGCACCCATACAACCTCTCCTTCATTGGACACTAAACTCTGTACTGGCACCCATGCCAACCTCTCCTTCATTGGACACTAAACTCTGTACTGGCACCCATGCCAACCTCTCTTTCATTGGACACTAAACTCTGTACTGGCACCCATGCCAACCTCTCCTTCATTGGACACTAAACTCTGTACTGGCACCCATGCCAACCTCTCCTTCATTGGACACTAAACTCTGTACTGGCACCCATGCCAAACCCTCCTTCATTGGACACTAAACTCTGTACTGGCACCTATGCCAACCTCTCCTCCATTGGACACTAAACTCTGTACTGGCACCCATGCCAACCTCTCCATCATTGGACACTAAACTCTGTACTGGCACCCATGCCAACCTCTCCTTCATTGGACACTAAACTCTGTACTGGCACCCATGCCAACCTCTCCTTCATTGGACACTAAACTCTGTACTGGCTCCCATACAACCTCTCCTTCATTGGACACTAAACTCTGTACTGGCACCCATGCAAACCTCTCCTTCATTGGACACTAAACTCTGTACTGGCTCCCATACAACCTCTCCTTCATTGGACACTAAACTCTGTACTGGCACCCATTCAAACCTCTCCTTCATTGGACACTAAACTCTGTACTGGCACCCATACAACCTCTCCTTCATTGGACACTAAACTCTGTACTGGCTCCCATACAACCTCTCCTTCATTGGACACTAAACTCTGTACTGGCACCCATGCAAACCTCTCCTTCATTGGACACTAAACTCTGTACTGGCACCCATACAACCTCTCCTTCATTGGACACTAAACTCTGTACTGGCTCCCATACAACCTCTCCTTCATTGGACACTAAACTCTGTACTGGCACCCATGCAAACCTCTCCTTCATTGGACACTAAACTCTGTACTGGCACCCATACAACCTCTCCTTCATCGGACATTATACTCTGTACTGGCTCCCATGCCAACCTCTCCTTCATTGGACACTAAACTCTGTACTGGCACCCATGCCAACCCCTCCTTCATTGGACACTAAACTCTGTACTGGCACCCATGCAAACCTCTCCTTCATTGGACACTAAACTCTGTACTGGCACCCATGCCAACCTCTCTTTCATTGGACACTAAACTCTGTACTGGCACCCATGCAAACCTCGCCTTCATTGGACACTAAACTCTGTACTGGCACCCATACAACCTCTCCTTCATTGGACACTAAACTCTGTACTGGCTCCCATACAACCTCTCCTTCATTGGACACTAAACTCTGTACTGGCACCCATACAACCTCTCCTTCATTGGACACTAAACTCTGTACTGGCACCCATGCCAACCTCTCCTTCATTGGACACTAAACTCTGTACTGGCACCCATGCCAACCTCTCTTTCATCGGACACTAAACTCTGTACTGGCACCCATGCCAACCTCTCCTTCATTGGACACTAAACTCTGTACTGGCACCCATGCCAACCTCTCCTTCATTGGACACTAAACTCTGTACTGGCACCCATGCCAACCTCTCCTTCATTGGACACTAAACTCTGTACTGGCACCCATACAACCTCTCCTTCATTGGACACTAAACTCTGTACTGGCACCTATGCCAACCTCTCCTTCATTGGACACTAAACTCTGTACTGGCACCCATGCCAACCTCTCCTTCATTGGACACTAAACTCTGTACTGGCACCCATGCCAACCTCTCCTTCATTGGACACTAAACTCTGTACTGGCACCCATGCCAACCTCTCTTTCATTGGACACTAAACTCTGTACTGGCACCCATACAACCTCTCCTTCATTGGACACTAAACTCTGTACTGGCACCCATGCAAACCTCTCTTTCATTGGACACTAAACTCTGTACTGGCACCCATGCCAACCTCTCCTTCATTGGACACTGAACTCTGTACTGGCACCCATGCCAACCTCTCTTTCATTGGACACTAAACTCTGTACTGGCACCCATGCCAACCTCTCCTTCATTGGACACTAAACTCTGTACTGGCACCCATACAACCTCTCCTTCATTAGACACTAAACTCTGTACTGGCACCTATGCCAACCTCTCCTTCATTGGACACTAAACTCTGTACTGGCACCCATGCCAACCTCTCCTTCATTGGACACTAAACACTGTACTGGTACCCATACAACCTCTCCTTCATTGGACACTAAACTCTGTACTGGCACCCATGCCAACCTCTCCTTCATTGGACACTAAACTCTGTACTGGCACCCATGCCAACCTCTCCTTCATTGGACACTAAACTCTGTACTGGCACCCATGCCAACCTCTCCTTCATTGGACACTAAACACTGTACTGGCACCAATGCCAACCTCTCCTTCATTGGACACTAAACTCTGTACTGGCACCCATGCCAACCTCTCCTTCATTGGACACTAAACTCTGTACTGGCTCCCATACAACCTCTCCTTCATTGGACACTAAAATCTGTACTGGCAACCATGCCAACCTCTCCTTCATTGGACACTAAACTCTGAAGTGGTACCCATGCCAACCTCTCCTTCATTGGACACTAAACTCTGTACTGGCACCCATGCCAACCTCTCCTTCATTGGACACTAAACACTGTACTGGCACCAATGCCAACCTCTCCTTCATTGGACACTAAACTCTGTACTGGCACCCATGCCAACCTCTCCTTCATTGGACACTAAACTCTGTACTGGCTCCCATACAACCTCTCCTTCATTGGACACTAAAATCTGTACTGGCAACCATGCCAACCTCTCCTTCATTGGACACTAAACTCTGAACTGGTACCCATGCCAACCTCTCCTTCATTGGACACTAAACTCTGTACTGGCACCCATGCCAACCTCTCCTTCATTGGACACTAAACACTGTACTGGCACCAATGCCAACCTCTCCTTCATTGGACACTAAACTCTGTACTGGCTCCCATACAACCTCTCCGTCATTGGACACTAAAATCTGTACTGGCACCCAGGCCAACCTCTCCTTCATTGGACACTAAGCTCTGTACTGGCACCCATGCCCACCTCTCCTTCATTGGACACTAAACTCTGTACTGGCACCCATGCCAACCCCTCCTTCATTAGACACTAAACTCTGTACTGGTACCCATGCCAACCTCTCCTTCATTGGACACTAAACTCTGTACTGGCACCCATGCCAACCTCTCCTTCATTGGACACTAAACTCTGTACTGGCACCCATGCCAACCCCTCCTTCATTAGACACTAAACTCTGTACTGGCACCCATGCCAACCCCTCCTTCATTAGACACTAAACTCTGTACTGGTACCCATGCCCACCTCTCCTTCATTGGACACTAAACTCTGTACTGGCACCCATACCAACCTCTCCTTCATTGGACACTAAACTCTGTACTGGTAACCATGCCCACCTCTCCTTCATTGGACACTAAACTCTGTACTGGCACCCATACCAACCTCTCTTTCATTGGACACTAAACACTGTACTGGCACCCATACAAACTCTCCTTCATTGGACACTATTCTCTGTACTGGCACCCATGCCAACCTCTCCTTTATTGGACACTAAACACTGTACTGGCACCCATACAACCTCTCCTTCATTGGACACTATACTCTGTACTGGCTCCCATGCTAACCTCTCCTTCATTGGACACTAAACTCTGTACTGGTACCCATGCGCACCTCTCCTTCATTGGACACTAAACTCTGTACTGGCACCCATGCCAACCCCTCCTTTATTGGACACTAAACTCTGTACTGGCACCCATACCAACCTCTCCTTCATTGGACACTAAACTCTGTACTGGCACCCATGCCAACCCCTCCTTTATTGGACACTAAACTCTGTACTGGCACCCATGCCAACCTCTCCTTCATTGGACACTAAACTCTGTACTGGCACCCATGCCAACCTCTCCTTCATTGGACACTAAACACTGTACTGGCACCAATGCCAACCTCTCCTTCATTGGACACTAAACTCTGTACTGGCACCCATGCCAACCTCTCCTTCATTGGACACTAAACTCTGTACTGGCTCCCATACAACCTCTCCTTCATTGGACACTAAAATCTGTACTGGCAACCATGCCAACCTCTCCTTCATTGGACACTAAACTCTGAAGTGGTACCCATGCCAACCTCTCCTTCATTGGACACTAAACTCTGTACTGGCACCCATGCCAACCTCTCCTTCATTGGACACTAAACACTGTACTGGCACCAATGCCAACCTCTCCTTCATTGGACACTAAACTCTGTACTGGCACCCAGGCCAACCTCTCCTTCATTGGACACTAAACTCTGTACTGGCTCCCATACAGCCTCTCCTTCATTGGACACTAAAATCTGTACTGGCAACCATGCCAACCTCTCCTTCATTGGACACTAAACTCTGTACTGGCACCAATGCCAACCTCTCCTTCATTGGACACTAAACTCTGTACTGGCACCCATGCCAACCTCTCCTTCATTGGACACTAAACTCTGTACTGGCTCCCATACAACCTCTCCTTCATTGGACACTAAAATCTGTACTGGCACCCAGGCCAACCTCTCCTTCATTGGACACTAAGCTCTGTACTGGCACCCATGCCCACCTCTCCTTCATTGGACACTAAACTCTGTACTGGCACCCATGCCAACCCCTCCTTCATTAGACACTAAACTCTGTACTGGTACCCATGCCAACCTCTCCTTCATTGGACACTAAACTCTGTACTGGCACCCATGCCAACCTCTCCTTCATTGGACACTAAACTCTGTACTGGCACCCATGCCAACCCCTCCTTCATTAGACACTAAACTCTGTACTGGCACCCATGCCAACCCCTCCTTCATTAGACACTAAACTCTGTACTGGTACCCATGCCCACCTCTCCTTCATTGGACACTAAACTCTGTACTGGCACCCATACCAACCTCTCCTTCATTGGACACTAAACTCTGTACTGGTACCCATGCCCACCTCTCCTTCATTGGACACTAAACTCTGTACTGGCACCCATGCCAACCTCTCTTTCATTGGACACTAAACACTGTACTGGCACCCATACAAACTCTCCTTCATTGGACACTATTCTCTGTACTGGCACCCATGCCAACCTCTCCTTCATTGGACACTAAACACTGTACTGGCACCCATACAACCTCTCCTTCATTGGACACTATACTCTGTACTGGCTCCCATGCTAACCTCTCCTTCATTGGACACTAAACTCTGTACTGGTACCCATGCGCACCTCTCCTTCATTGGACACTAAACTGTGTACTGGCACCCATGCCAACCCCTCCTTTATTGGACACTAAACTCTGTACTGGCACCCATACCAACCTCTCCTTCATTGGACACTAAACTCTGTACTGGCACCCATGCCAACCCCTCCTTTATTGGACACTAAACTCTGTACTGGCACCCATGCCAACCTCTCCTTCATTGGACACTAAACTCTGTACTGGCACCCATGCAAACCTCTCCTTCATTGGACACTAAACTCTGTACTGGCACCCATACAACCTCTCCTTCATCGGACATTATACTCTGTACTGGCACCCATGCCAACCTCTCCTTCATTGGACACTAAACACTGTACTGGCACCCATGCCAACCCCTCCTTCATTGGACACTAAACACTGTACTGGCACCTATGCCAACCTCTCCTTCATTGGACACTAAACTCTGTACTGGCACCCATGCCAACCTCTCCTTCATTGGACACTAAACTCTGTACTGGCACCCATCAAACCACTCCTTCATTGGACACTAAACTCTGTACTGGCACCCATACAACCTCTCCTTCATTGGACACTAAACTCTGTACTGGCACCTATGCCAACCCCTCCTTCATTGGACACTAAACTCTGTACTGGCACCCATGCCAACCTCTCCTTCATTGGACACTAAACTCTGTACTGGCACCCATCAAACCACTCCTTCATTGGACACTAAACTCTGTACTGGCACCCATACAACCTCTCCTTCATTGGACACTAAACTCTGTACTGGCACCTATGCCAACCTCTCCTTCATTGGACACTAAACTCTGTACTGGCACCCATGCCCACCTCTCTTTCATTGGACACTAAACTCTGTACTGGCACCCATGCCAACCTCTCCTTCATTGGACACTAAACTCTGTACTGGCACCCATGCCAACCTCTCCTTCATTGGACACTAAACTCTGTACTGGCACCCATGCCAACCTCTCCTTCATTGGACACTAAACTCTGAACTGGTACCCATGCCAACCTCTCCTTCATTGGACACTAAACACTGTACTGGCACCCATGCCAACCCCTCCTTCATTGGACACTAAACTCTGTACTGGCACCCATGCCAACCTCTCCTTCATTGGACACTAAACTCTGTACTGGCTCCCATGCAACCTCTCCTTCATTGGACACTAAAATCTGTACTGGCACCCAGGCCAACCTCTCCTTCATTGGACACTAAACTCTGTACTGGCTCCCATACAACCTCTCCTTCATTGGACACTAAAATCTGTACTGGCACCCATGCTAACCTCTCCTTCATTGGACAATAAACTCTGTACTGGCACCCATGCCAACCCCTCCTTCATTGGACACTAAACTCTGTACTGGCACCCATACAACCTCTCCTTCATCGGACATTATACTCTGTACTTGCTCCCATGCCAACCTCTCCTTCATTGGACACTAAACTCTGTACTGGCACCCATGCCAACCTCTCCTCCATTGGACACTAAACTCTGTACTGGCACCCATGCCAACCTCTCCTTCATTGGACACTAAACTCTGTACTGGCACCCATGCAAACCTCTCCTTCATTGGACACTAAACTCTGTACTTGCACCTATGCCAACCTCTCCTTCATTGGACACTAAACTCTGTACTGGCACCCATGCCAACCCCTCCTTCATTGGACACTAAACTCTGTACTGTCTCCCATGCCAACCTCTCCTTCATTGGACACTAAACTCTGTACTGTCTCCCATGCCAACCTCTCCTTCATTGGACACTAAACTCTGTACTGGCACCCATGCCAACCCCTCCTTCATTGGACACTAAACTCTGTACTGTCTCCCATGCCAACCCCTCCTTCATTGGACACTAAACTCTGTACTGTCTCCCATGCCAACCTCTCCTTCATTGGACACTAAACTCTCTACTGGCGCACATGCTAACCTCTCCTACATTGGACACGAAACGCTGTACTGGTACCCATGTTAACCTCTCCTTCATTGGACACTAAACTCTGTACTGGTACCCATGCTAACCTCTCCTTCATTGGACACTAAACTCTGTACTGGCACCCATGCAAACCTCTCCTTCATTGGACACTATACTCTGTACTGGCACCCATACAACCTCTCCTTCATTGGACACTAAACTCTGTACTGGTACCCATGCCAACCCCTCCTTCATTGGACACTAAACTCTGTACTGGCTCCCATGCCAACCTCTCCTTCATTGGACACTAAACTCTGTACTGGCACCCATGCCAACCCCTCCTTCATTGGACACTAAACTCTGTACTGGCACCCATGCCAACCTCTCCTTCATTGGACACTAAACTCTGTACTGGCACCCATGCCAACCCCTCCTTCATTGGACACTAAACTCTGTACTGTCTCCCATGCCAACCGCTCCTTCATTGGACACTAAACTCTGTACTGTCTCCCATGCCAACCTCTCCTTCATTGGACACTAAACTCTGTACTGGCACCCATGCCAACCCCTCCTTCATTGGACACTAAACTCTGTACTGTCTCCCATGCCAACCCCTCCTTCATTGGACACTAAACTCTGTACTGTCTCCCATGCCAACCTCTCCTTCATTGGACACTAAACTCTCTACTGGCGCACATGCTACGAAACGCTGTACTGGTACCCATGCCAACCCCTCCTTCATTGGACACTAAACACTGTACTGGCACCCATGCCAACCTCTCCTTCATTGGACACTAAACACTGTACTGGCACCCATGCCAACCTCTCCTTCATTGGACACTAAACACTGTACTGGCACCCATGCCAACCTCTCCTTCATTGGACACTAAACTCTGTACTGGTACCCATGCCAACCCCTCCTTCATTGGACACTAAACACTGTACTGGCACCCATGCCAACCTCTCCTTCATTGGACACTAAACACTGTACTGGCACCCATGCCAACCTCTCCTTCATTGGACACTAAACTCTGTACTGGTACCCATGCTAACCTCTCCTTCATTGGACAATAAACTCTGTACTGGCACCCATGCCAACCCCTCCTTCATTGGACACTAAACTCTGTACTGGCACCCATACAACCTCTCCTTCATCGGACATTATACTCTGTACTTGCTCCCATGCCAACCTCTCCTTCATTGGACACTATACTCTGTACTGGCACCCATACAACCTCTCCTTCATTGGACACTAAACTCTGTACTGGCACCCATGCTAACCTCTCCTTCATTGGACACTATACTCTGTACTGGTACCCATGCCAACTTCTCCTTTATTGGACACTAAACTCTGCACTGGCTCCCATGCCAACCTCTCCTTCATTGGACACTAAACTCTGTACTGGCACCCATGCCAACTTCTCCTTCATTGGACACTAAACACTGTACTGGCACCCATGCCAACTTCTCCTTTATTGCACACTAAACTCTGTACTGGCTCCCATGCCAACCTCTCCTTCATTGGACACTAATCTCTGTACTGGCACCCATGCCAACCTCTCCTTCATTGGACACTAAATTCTGTACTGGCACCCATGCCAACCCCTCCTTCATTGGACACTAAACTCTGTACTGGCACCCATGCCAACCTCTCCTTCATTGGACACTAAACTCTGTACTGGCACCCATGCCAACCCCTCCTTCATTGGACACTAAACTCTGTACTGTCTCCCATGCCAACCTCTCCTTCATTGGACACTAAACTCTGTACTGGCACCCATGCAAACCTCTCCTTCATTGGACACTATATTCTGTACTGGCACCCATACAACCTCTCGTTCATTGGACACTAAACTCTGTACTGGCACCCATGCCAACCTCTCCTTCATTGGAACCTAAACTCTGTACTGGCACCCATGCCAACTTCTCCTTTATTGGACACTAAACTCTGTACTGGCTCCCATGCCAACCTCTCCTTCATTGGACACTAAACTCTGTACTGGCTCCCATGCCAACCTCTCCTTCGTTGGACACAAAACTCTGTACTGGCACCCATGCAAACCTCTCCTTCATTGGACACTATACGCTGTACTGGCTCCCATACAACCTCTCCTTCATTGGACACTAAAATCTGTACTGGCACCCATGCCAACCTCTCCTTCATTGGACACTAAACTCTGTACTGGCTCCCATGCCAACCTCTCCTTCGTTGGACACTAAACTCTGTACTGGCACCCATGCAAACCTCTCCTTCATTGGACACTATACGCTGTACTGGCTCCCATACAACCTCTCCTTCATTGGACACTAAAATCTGTACTGGCACCCATGCCAACCCCTCCTTCATTTGACACTAAACTCTGTACTGGCACCCATGCAAACCTCTCCTTCATTGGACATTAAGCTCTGTACTGGCACCCATACCAACCTCTCCTTCATTGGACACTAAACTCTGTACTGGTACCCATGCCAACCCCTCCTTCATTGGACACTAAACACTGTACTGGCACCCATGCCAACCTCTCCTTCATTGGACACTAAACTCTGTACTGGTACCCATGCTAACCTCTCCTTCATTGGACACTAAACTCTGTACTGGCACCCATGCAAACCTCTCCTTCATTGGACACTAAACTCTGTACTGGCTCCCATGCCAACCTCTCCTTCATTGGACACTAAACACTGTACTGGCACTCATGCCAACCTCTCCTTCATTGGACACTAAACTCTGTACTGGCACCCATGCCAACCTCTCCTCCATTGGACACTAAACTCTGTACTGGCACCTATGCCAACCTCTCCTTCATTGGACACTAAACTCTGTACTGGCACCTATGCCAACCTCTCCTTCATTGGACACTAAACTCTGCACTGGCACCCATGCTAACCTCTCCTTCATTGGACACTAAACTCTGTACTGGCACCCATGCCAACCTCTCCTTCATTGGACACTAAACTCTGTACTGGCTCCCATGCCAACCTCTCCTTCATTGGACACTAAACTCTGTACTGGTACCCATGCCAACCTCTCCTTCATTGGACACTAAACTCTGTACTGGCACCCATGCCAACCCCTCCTCCATTGGACACTAAACTCTGTACTGGCACCTATGCCAACTTCTCCTCCATTGGACACTAAACTCTGTACTGGCACCCATGCCAACCTCTCCTTCATTGGACACTAAACTCTGTACTGGTACCCATGCTAACCTCTCCTTCATTGGACACTAAACTCTGTACTGGCACCCATGCAAACCTCTCCTTCATTGGACACTAAACTCTGTACTGGCTCCCATGCCAACCTCTCCTTCATTGGACACTAAACACTGTACTGGCACTCATGCCAACCTCTCCTTCATTGGACACTAAACTCTGTACTGGCACCCATGCCAACCTCTCCTCCATTGGACACTAAACTCTGTACTGGCACCTATGCCAACCTCTCCTTCATTGGACACTAAACTCTGTACTGGCACCTATGCCAACCTCTCCTTCATTGGACACTAAACTCTGTACTGGCACCCATGCTAACCTCTCCTTCATTGGACACTAAACTCTGTACTGGCACCCATGCCAACCTCTCCTTCATTGGACACTAAACTCTGTACTGGCTCCCATGCCAACCTCTCCTTCATTGGACACTAAACTCTGTACTGGTACCCATGCCAACCTCTCCTTCATTGGACACTAAACTCTGTACTGGCACCCATGCCAACCCCTCCTCCATTGGACACTAAACTCTGTACTGGCACCTATGCCAACTTCTCCTCCATTGGACACTAAACTCTGTACTGGCACCCATGCCAACCTCTCCTTCATTGGACACTAAACTTTGTACTGGCACCCATGCAAACCTCTCCTTCATTGGACACTAAACTCTGTACTGGCACCCATACAACCTCTCCTTCATTGGACACTAAACTCTGTACTGGCACCTATGCCAACCTCTCCTTCATTGGACACTAAACTCTGTACTGGCACCCATGCCAACCTCTCCTTCATTGGACACTAAACTCTGTACTGGCACCTATGCCAACCTCTCCTTCATTGGACACTAAACTCTGTACTGGCACCCATGCCAACCTCTCTTTCATTGGACACTAAACTCTGTACTGGCACCCATGCCAACCTCTCCTTCATTGGACACTAAACTCTGTACTGGCACCCATGCCAACATCTCCTTCATTGGACACTAAACTCTGTACTGGTACCCATGCCAACCTCTCCTTCATTGGACACTAAACTCTGTACTGGCACCCATGCCAACCCCTCCTTCATTGGACACTAAACTCTGTACTGGCACCCATGCCAACCTCTCCTTCATTGGACACTAAACTCTGTACTGGCACCGATGATAACCCCTCCTTCATTGGACACTAAACTCTGTACTGGCACCCATGCCAACCTCTCCTTCATTGGAAATTAAACTCTGTACTGGCACCCGTGCCAACCTCTCCTTCATTGGACACTAAACTCTGTACTGGCTCCCATGCCAACCCCTCCTTCATTGGACACTAAACTCTGTACTGGAACCCATACAAACCTCTCCTTCATTGGACACTAAACTCTGTACTGGCGCACATGCTAACCTGTCCTACATTGGACACGAATCTCTGTACTGGTACCCATGCCAACCTCTCCTTCATTGGACACTTAACTCTGTACTGGCACCCATGCTAACCTCTCCTTCATTGGACACTAAACTCTGTACTGGCACCCATGCCAACCTCTCCTTCACTGGACACAAAACTCTGTACTGGCTACCATGCCAACCCCTCCTTCATTGGACACTAAACTCTGTACTGGATCCCATGCAAACCTCTCCTTCATTGGACATTAAACTCTGTACTGGCACCCATACAACCTCTCCTTCATTGGACACTAAACTGTGTACTAGCACTCATGCCAACCCCTCCTTCATTGGACACTAAACTCTGTACTGGCACCCATGCCCACCTCCCCTTCATTGGTCACTAAACTCTGTACTGGCACCCATGCCAACCTCTCGTTCATTGGACACTAAACTCTGTACTGGCACCCATGCCAACCTCTCCTTCATTGGACACTAAACTCTGTACTGGCACCCATGCCAACCCCTCCTTCATTGGACACTAAACTCTGTACTGGCACCCATGCCCACCTCTCCTTCATTGGACACTAAACTCTGTACTGGCACCCATGCCAACCCCTCCTTCATTGGAAACTAAACTCTGTACTGGCACCCATGCCAACCCCTCCTTCATTGGACACTAAACTCTGTACTGGCACACATGCCAACCTCTCCTTTATTGGACACTAAACTCTGTACTGGCACCCATGCCAACACCTCCTTCATTGGACACGAAACTCTGTACTGGCACCCATGCCAACCTCTCCTTCATTGGACACTAAGCTCTGTACTGGCGCCCATGCTAACCTCTCCTGCATTGGACACTAAACACTGTACTGGCTCCCATGCCAAGCTCTCCTTCATTGGACACTAAACTTTGTACTGGCACTCATGCCAACACCTCCTTCATTGGACACGAAACTCTCTACTGGCACTCATGCCAACACCTCCTTCATTGGACACGAAACTCTGTACTGGCGCCCATGCTAACCTCTCCTACATTGGACACTAAACACTGTAATGGCACCCATGCCAACCTCTCCTACATTGGACACGAAACTCTGTACTGGCTCCCATGCCAACCCCTCCTTCATTGGACACTAAACTGTGTACTGGCGCACATGCTAACCTGTCCTACATTGGACACGAATCTCTGTACTGGTACCTATGCCAACCTCTCCTTCATTGGACACTAAATTCTGTACTGGCACCCATGCCAACCCCTCCATCATTGGACACTAAACTCTGTACTGGCGCACTTGCTAACCTCTCCTACATTGGACACGAAACTCTGTAATGGTACCCATACAACCTCTCCTTCATTGGACACTAAACTCTGTACTGGCACCAATGCCAACCTCTCCTTCATTGGTCACTAAACTCTGTACTGGCACCCATGATAACCTCTCCTTCATTGGACACTAAACTCTGTACTGGCACCCATGCCAACCTCTCCTTCATTGGACACTAAACTCTGTACTGGTACCCATACAACCTCTCCTTCATTGGACACTAAACACTGTACTGGCACCCATGCGAACCTCTGCTTCATTGGACGCTAAACTCTGTACTGGCACCCATGCAAACCTCTCCTTCATTGGACACTAAACTCTGTACTGGCACCCATGCTAACCTCTCCTTCATTGGACACTAAACTCTGTACTGGTACCCATGCCAACCTCTCCTTCATTGGACACTAAACTCTGTACTGGCACACATGCCAGCCCCTCCTTCATTGGACACTAAACTCTGTACTGGTACCCATGCCAACCTCTCCTTCATTGGACACTAAACTCTGTACTGGCACGCATGCCAACCTCTCCTTCATTGGACACTAAACTCTGTACTGTCACCCATGCCAACCTCTCCTTCATTAGACACTAAACTCTGTACTGGCACCCATGCCAACCCCTCCTTCATTGGACACTAAACTCTGTACTGTCACTCATGCCAACCTCTCCTTCATTGGACACTAAACTCTGTACTGGCACCTATGCCAACCCCTCCTTCATTGGACACTAAACACTGTACTGGCACCCATGCCAACCTCTCCTTCATTGGACACTAAACTCTGTACTGGCACCCATGCCAACCCCTCCTTCATTGGACACTAAACTCTGTACTGGCACCCATACAACCTCTCCTACATTGGACACTAAACACTGTACTGGCACCTATGCCAACCTCTCCTACATTGGACACGAAACTCTGTACTGGCACCCATGCAAACCTCTCCTTTATTGGACACTAAACTCTGTACTGGCACCCATGCCAACCTTTCCTTCATTGGACACTAAACACCGTACTGGCACCCATGATAACCTCTCCTTCGTTGGACACTAAACTTTGTACTGGCACCCATGCCAACGTCTTCTTCATTGGACACTAAATTCTGTACTGGCACCCATGCCAACCTCTCCTTCATTGGACACTAAACTCTGTACTGGCACCCATGCAAACCTCTCCTTCATTGGACACTATACTCTGTACTGGCACCCATACAACCTCTCCTTCATTGGACACTAAACTCTGTACTGGCACCAATGCCAACCTCTCCTTCATTGGACACTAAACTCTGTACTGGCTCCCATGCCAACCTCTCCTTCGTTGGACACTAAACTTTGTACTGGCACCCATGCCAACCTCTCCTTCATTGGACACTAAACTGTGTACTGGCACTCATGCCAACCTCTCCTTCAATGGACACTAAACTCTGTACTGGCACCCATGCCAACCTCTCCTTCATTGGACACTAAACTCTGTACTGGCACCCATGCAAACCTCTCCTTCATTGGACACTATACTCTGTACTGGCACCCATACAACCTCTCCTTCATTGGACACTACACTCTGTACTGGCACCCATGCCAACCTCTCCTTCATTGGACACAAAACACTGTACTGGCACCCATGCCAACTTCTCCTTTATTGGACACTAAAACTCTGTACTGGCTCCCATGCCAACCTCTCCTTCATTGGACACTAGACTCTGTACTGGTACCCATGCCAAACTCTCCTTCATTGGACACTAAACTCTGTCCTGGCACCCATGCCAACCTCTCCTTCGTTGGACACTAAACTCTGTACTGGCTCCCATGCCAACCTCTCCTTCATTGGACACTAAATTCTGTACTGGCTCCCATGCCAACCTCTCCTTCGTTGGACACTAAACTCTGTACTGGCTCCCATGCCAAACTCTCCTTCATTGGACACTAAACACTGTACTGGCTCCCAAGCCAACCTCTTCTGCGTTGGACACTAAACTCTGTACTGGCTCCCATGCCAACCTCTCCTTCGTTGGATACTAAACTCTGTACTGGCACCCATGCAAACCTCTCCTTCATTGGGCACTATACTCTGTACTGGCACCCATACAACCTCTCCTTCATTGGACACTAGATTCTGTACTGGCACCCATGCCAACCCCTCCTTCATTGGACACTAAACTCTGTACTGGCACCCATGCCAACCCCTCCTTCATTGGACACTAAACTCTGTACTGTCTCCCATGCCAACCTCTCCTTCATTGGACACTAAACACTGTACTGGCACACATGCCAAACCCTCCTTCATTGGACACTAAACTCTGTACTGGCACACATGCTATCCTCTCCTTCGTTGGACACTAAACTCTGTACTGGCACCCAAGCCAACCTCTCCTTCATTGGACACTAAACTCTGTACTGGCACCCATGCCAACCTCTCCTTCATTGGACACTAAACTCTGTACTGGCTCCCATGCCAACCCCTCCTTCATTGGACACTAAACTCTGTACTGGCACCCATGCCAACCTCTCCTTCATTGGACACTAAACTCTGTACTGGCACCCATGCCAACCTCTCCTTCATTGGACACTAAACTCTGTAATGTCACCCATGCCAACCTCTCCTTCATTGGACACTAAACTCTGTACTGGCACCCATGCCAACCTCTCCTTCATTGGGCACTAAACTGTGTACTGGCACCCATGATAACCTCTCCTTCATTGGACACTAAACTCTGTACTGGCACCCATGCCAACCTCTCCTTCATTGGACACTAAACTCCGTACTGGCACCCATGTTAACCTCTCCTTCATTGGTCACTAAAGTCTGTACTGGCACACATGCTATTCTCTCCTTCATTGGACACTAAACTCTGTACTGGCACTCATGCCAACCTCTCCTTCATTGGACACTAAACTCTGTACTGGTACCCATGCCAACCTCTCCTTCATTGGACACTAAACTCTGTACTGGCACACATGCTATCCTCTCCTTCATTGGACACTAAACTCTGTACTGGCACTCATGCCAACCTCTCCTTCATTGGACACTAAAATCTGTACTGGCTCCCATGCCAACCACTCCTTCATTGGACACTAAACTCTTTACTGGCACCCATGCCAACCTCTCCTTCATTGGACACTAAACACTGTACTGGCACCCATGCCAACCTCTCCTTCATTGGACCCTAAACTCTGTACTGGCACCCATGCCAACCTCTCCTTCATTGGACACTAAAGTCTGTACTGGCACTCATGCAAACCTCTCCTTCATTGGACACTAAACTCTGTACTGGCACCCATACAACCTCTGCTTCATTGGACACTAAACTCTGTACTGGCACCCATGCCAACCCCTCCTTCATTGGACACTAAACTCTGTACTGTCACTCATGCCAACCTCTCCTTCATTGGACACTAAACTCTGTACTGGCACCTATGCCAACCCCTCCTTCATTGGACACTAAACACTGTACTGGCACCCATGCCAACCTCTCCTTCATTGGACACTAAACTCTGTACTGGCACCCATGCCAACCCCTCCTTCATTGGACACTAAACTCTGTACTGGCACCCATACAACCTCTCCTACATTGGACACTAAACACTGTACTGGCACCTATGCCAACCTCTCCTACATTGGACACGAAACTCTGTACTGGCACCCATGCAAACCTCTCCTTTATTGGACACTAAACTCTGTACTGGCACCCATGCCAACCTTTCCTTCATTGGACACTAAACACCGTACTGGCACCCATGATAACCTCTCCTTCGTTGGACACTAAACTTTGTACTGGCACCCATGCCAACGTCTTCTTCATTGGACACTAAATTCTGTACTGGCACCCATGCCAACCTCTCCTTCATTGGACACTAAACTCTGTACTGGCACCCATGCAAACCTCTCCTTCATTGGACACTATACTCTGTACTGGCACCCATACAACCTCTCCTTCATTGGACACTAAACTCTGTACTGGCACCAATGCCAACCTCTCCTTCATTGGACACTAAACTCTGTACTGGCTCCCATGCCAACCTCTCCTTCGTTGGACACTAAACTTTGTACTGGCACCCATGCCAACCTCTCCTTCATTGGACACTAAACTGTGTACTGGCACTCATGCCAACCTCTCCTTCAATGGACACTAAACTCTGTACTGGCACCCATGCCAACCTCTCCTTCATTGGACACTAAACTCTGTACTGGCACCCATGCAAACCTCTCCTTCATTGGACACTAAACTCTGTACTGGCTCCCATGCCAACCTCTCCTTCGTTGGACACTAAACTTTGTACTGGCACCCATGCCAACCTCTCCTTCATTGGACACTAAACTGTGTACTGGCACCCATGCCAACCTCTCCTTCATTGGACACTAAACTCTGTACTGGCACCCATGCAAACCTCTCCTTCATTGGGCACTATACTCTGTACTGGCACCCATACAACCTCTCCTTCATTGGACACTAGATTCTGTACTGGCACCCATGCCAACCCCTCCTTCATTGGACACTAAACTCTGTACTGGCACCCATGCCAACCCCTCCTTCATTGGACACTAAACTCTGTACTGTCTCCCATGCCAACCTCTCCTTCATTGGACACTAAACACTGTACTGGCACACATGCCAACCCCTCCTTCATTGGACACTAAACTCTGTACTGGCACACATGCTATCCTCTCCTTCGTTGGACACTAAACTCTGTACTGGCACCCAAGCCAACCTCTCCTTCATTGGACACTAAACTCTGTACTGGCACCCATGCCAACCTCTCCTTCATTGGACACTAAACTCTGTACTGGCACCCATGCAAACCTCTCCTTCATTGGACACTAAACTCTGTACTGGTACCCATGCCAAACCCTCCTTCATTGGTCACTAAACTCTGTACTGGCACCCATGCCAACCTCTCCTTCATTGGACACTAAACTCTGTACTGGCACCCATGCCAACCTCTCCTTCATTGGACACTAAACTCTGTAATGTCACCCATGCCAACCTCTCCTTCATTGGACACTAAACTCTGTACTGGCACCCATGCCAACCTCTCCTTCATTGGGCACTAAACTGTGTACTGGCACCCATGATAACCTCTCCTTCATTGGACACTAAACTCTGTACTGGCACCCATGCCAACCTCTCCTTCATTGGACACTAAACTCCGTACTGGCACCCATGCTAACCTCTCCTTCATTGGACACTAAAGTCTGTACTGGCACACATGCTATTCTCTCCTTCATTGGACACTAAACTCTGTACTGGCACTCATGCCAACCTCTCCTTCATTGGACACTAAACTCTGTACTGGTACCCATGCCAACCTCTCCTTCATTGGACACTAAACTCTGTACTGGCACACATGCTATCCTCTCCTTCATTGGACACTAAACTCTGTACTGGCACTCATGCCAACCTCTCCTTCATTGGACACTAAAATCTGTACTGGCTCCCATGCCAACCACTCCTTCATTGGACACTAAACTCTTTACTGGCACCCATGCCAACCTCTCCTTCATTGGACACTAAACTCTGTACTGGCACTCATGCCAACCTCTCCTTCATTGGACACTAAACTCTGTACTGGCACCCATACCAACCTCTCTTTCATTGGACACTAAACTCTGTACTGGTACCCATGCCAACCTCTCCTTCATTGGACACTAAACTCTGTACTGGCACCCATACCAACCTCTCTTTCATTGGACACTAAACACTGTACTGGCACCCATGCCAACCTCTCCTTCATTGGACACTAAACTCTGTACTGGCACCCATGCCAACCCCTCCTTTATTGGACACTAAACTCTGTACTGGCACCCATGCCAGCCTCTCCTTCATTGGACACTAAACTCTGTACTGGCACCCAAGCCAACCCCTCCTTCATTGGACACTAAACTCTGTACTGGCACCCATGCCAAACCCTCCTTCATTGGACACTAAACTCTGTACTGGTACCCATGCCAACCTCTCCTTCATTGGACGCTAAACTCTGTACTGGTACCCATGACAACCTCTCCTTCATTGGACACTAAACTCTGTACTGGCACCCATGCTAGCCTCTCCTTCATTGGACACAAAACGCTGTACTGGCACCCATACAACTTCTCCTTCATTGGACACTAAATTCTGTACTGGCACCAATGCCAACCTCTCCTTCATTGGACACTAAACTCTGTACTGGAACCCATGCAAACCTCTCCTTCATTGGACACTAAACTCTGTACTGGCACCCATGCCAAACCCTCCTTCATTGGACACTAAACTCTGTACTGGCACCCATGCCAACCTCTCCTTCATTGGACACTAAACTCTGTACTGGCACCCATGCCAACCTCTCCTTCATTGGACACTAAACTCTGTAATGTCACCCATGCCAACCTCTCCTTCATTGGACACTAAACTCTGTACTGGCACCCATGCCAACCTCTCCTTCATTGGACACTAAACTGTGTACTGGCACCCATGATAACCTCTCCTTCATTGGACACTAAACTCTGTACTGGCACCCATGCCAACCTCTCCTTCATTGGACACTGAACTCTGTACTGGCACCCATGCTAACCTCTCCTTCATTGGACACTAAACTCTGTACTGGCACCCATGCCAACCTCTCCTTCATTGGACACTGAACTCTGTACTGGCACCCATGCTAACCTCTCCTTCATTGGACACTAAAGTCTGTACTGGCACACATGCTATTCTCTCCTTCATTGGACACTAAACTCTGTACTGGTACCCATGCCAACCTCTCCTTCATTGGACACTAAACACTGTACTGGCTCCCAAGCCAACCTCTCCTGCGTTGGACACTAAACTCTGTACTGGCTCCCATGCCAACCTCTCCTTCGTTGGATACTAAACTCTGTACTGGCACCCATGCAAACCTCTCCTTCATTGGGCACTATACTCTGTACTGGCACCCATACAACCTCTCCTTCATTGGACACTAGATTCTGTACTGGCACCCATGCCAACCCCTCCTTCATTGGACACTAAACTCTGTACTGGCACCCATGCCAACCCCTCCTTCATTGGACACTAAACTCTGTACTGTCTCCCATGCCAACCTCTCCTTCATTGGACACTAAACTCTGTACTGGCACCCATGCAAACCTCTCCTTCATTGGACACTAAACTCTGTACTGGTACCCATGCCAAACCCTCCTTCATTGGACACTAAACTCTGTACTGGCACCCATGCCAACCTCTCCTTCATTGGACACTAAACTCTGTACTGGCACCCATGCCAACCTCTCCTTCATTGGACACTAAACTCTGTAATGTCACCCATGCCAACCTCTCCTTCATTGGACACTAAACTCTGTACTGGCACCCATGCCAACCTCTCCTTCATTGGGCACTAAACTGTGTACTGGCACCCATGATAACCTCTCCTTCATTGGACACTAAACTCTGTACTGGCACCCATGCCAACCTCTCCTTCATTGGACACTAAACTCTGTACTGGCGCCCATGCTAACCTCTCCTTCATTGGACACTAAAGTCTGTACTGGCACACATGCTATTCTCTCCTTCATTGGACACTAAACTCTGTACTGGCACTCATGCCAACCTCTCCTTCATTGGACACTAAACTCTGTACTGCTACCCATGCCAACCTCTCCTTCATTGGACACTAAACTCTGTACTGGCACACATGCTATCCTCTCCTTCATTGGACACTAAACTCTGTACTGGCACTCATGCCAACCTCTCCTTCATTGGACACTAAAATCTGTACTGGCTCCCATGCCAACCACTCCTTCATTGGACACTAAACTCTTTACTGGCACCCATGCCAACCTCTCCTTCATTGGACACTAAACTCTGTACTGGCACTCATGCCAACCTCTCCTTCATTGGACACTAAACTCTGTACTGGCACCCATACCAACCTCTCTTTCATTGGACACTAAACTCTGTACTGGTACCCATGCCAACCTCTCCTTCATTGGACACTAAACTCTGTACTGGCACCCATACCAACCTCTCTTTCATTGGACACTAAACACTGTACTGGCACCCATGCCAAACCCTCCTTCATTGGACACTAAACTCTGTACTGGTACCCATGCCAACCTCTCCTTCATTGGACGCTAAACTCTGTACTGGTACCCATGACAACCTCTCCTTCATTGGACACTAAACTCTGTACTGGCACCCATGCTAGCCTCACCTTCATTGGACACAAAACGCTGTACTGGCACCCATACAACTTCTCCTTCATTGGACACTAAACTCTGTACTGGCACCCATGCCAAACCCTCCTTCATTGGACACTAAACTCTGTACTGGCACCCATGCCAACCTCTCCTTCATTGGACACTAAACTCTGTACTGGCACCCATGCCAACCTCTCCTTCATTGGACACTAAACTCTGTAATGTCACCCATGCCAACCTCTCCTTCATTGGACACTAAACTCTGTACTGGCACCCATGCCAACCTCTCCTTCATTGGACACTAAACTGTGTACTGGCACCCATGATAACCTCTCCTTCATTGGACACTAAACTCTGTACTGGCACCCATGCCAACCTCTCCTTCATTGGACACTGAACTCTGTACTGGCACCCATGCTAACCTCTCCTTCATTGGACACTAAACTCTGTACTGGCACCCATGCCAACCTCTCCTTCATTGGACACTGAACTCTGTACTGGCACCCATGCTAACCTCTCCTTCATTGGACACTAAAGTCTGTACTGGCACACATGCTATTCTCTCCTTCATTGGACACTGAACTCTGTACTGGCACCCATGCCAACCTCTCCTTCATTGGACACTAAACTCTGTACTGGCACCCATGCCAACCTCTCCTTCATTGGACACTAAACTCTGTACTGGCACCCATGCCAACCTCTCCTTCATTGGACACTGAACTCTGTACTGGCACCCATGCCAACCTCTCCTCCATTGGACACTAAAATCTGTACTGGCTCCCATGCCAACCACTCCTTCATTGGACACTAAACTCTTTACTGGCACCCATGCCAACCTCTCCTTCATTGGACACTAAACTCTGTACTGGCACCCAAGCCAACCCCTCCTTCATTGGACACTAAACTCTGTACTGGCACCCATGCCAAACCCTCCTTCATTGGACACTAAACTCTGTACTGGTACCCATGCCAACCTCTCCTTCATTGGACGCTAAACTCTGTACTGGTACCCATGACAACCTCTCCTTCATTGGACACTAAACTCTGTACTGGCACCCATGCTAGCCTCACCTTCATTGGACACAAAACGCTGTACTGGCACCCATACAACTTCTCCTTCATTGGACACTAAATTCTGTACTGGCACCAATGCCAACCTCTCCTTCATTGGACACTAAACTCTGTACTGGAACCCATGCAAACCTCTCCTTCATTGGACACTAAACTCTGTACTGGCACCCATGCAAACCTCTCCTTCATTGGACACTAAACTCTGTACTGGCACCCATGCCAAACCCTCCTTCATTGGACACTAAACTCTGTACTGGCACCCATGCCAACCTCTCCTTCATTGGACACTAAACTCTGTACTGGCACCCATGCCAACCTCTCCTTCATTGGACACTAAATTCTGTACTGGCTCCCATGCCAACCTCTCCTTCGTTGGACACTAAACTCTGTACTGGCTCCCATGCCAAACTCTCCTTCATTGGACACTAAACACTGTACTGGCTCCCAAGCCAACCTCTTCTGCGTTGGACACTAAACTCTGTACTGGCTCCCATGCCAACCTCTCCTTCGTTGGATACTAAACTCTGTACTGGCACCCATGCAAACCTCTCCTTCATTGGGCACTATACTCTGTACTGGCACCCATACAACCTCTCCTTCATTGGACACTAGATTCTGTACTGGCACCCATGCCAACCCCTCCTTCATTGGACACTAAACTCTGTACTGGCACCCATGCCAACCCCTCCTTCATTGGACACTAAACTCTGTACTGTCTGCCATGCCAACCTCTCCTTCATTGGACACTAAACACTGTACTGGCACACATGCCAAACCCTCCTTCATTGGACACTAAACTCTGTACTGGCACACATGCTATCCTCTCCTTCGTTGGACACTAAACTCTGTACTGGCACCCAAGCCAACCTCTCCTTCATTGGACACTAAACTCTGTACTGGCACCCATGCCAACCTCTCCTTCATTGGACACTAAACTCTGTACTGGCTCCCATGCCAACCCCTCCTTCATTGGACACTAAACTCTGTACTGGCACCCATGCCAACCTCTCCTTCATTGGACACTAAACTCTGTACTGGCACCCATGCCAACCTCTCCTTCATTGGACACTAAACTCTGTAATGTCACCCATGCCAACCTCTCCTTCATTGGACACTAAACTCTGTACTGGCACCCATGCCAACCTCTCCTTCATTGGGCACTAAACTGTGTACTGGCACCCATGATAACCTCTCCTTCATTGGACACTAAACTCTGTACTGGCACCCATGCCAACCTCTCCTTCATTGGACACTAAACTCCGTACTGGCACCCATGTTAACCTTTCCTTCATTGGACACTAAAGTCTGTACTGGCACACATGCTATTCTCTCCTTCATTGGACACTAAACTCTGTACTGGCACTCATGCCAACCTCTCCTTCATTGGACACTAAACTCTGTACTGGTACCCATGCCAACCTCTCCTTCATTGGACACTAAACTCTGTACTGGCACACATGCTATCCTCTCCTTCATTGGACACTAAACTCTGTACTGGCACTCATGCCAACCTCTCCTTCATTGGACACTAAAATCTGTACTGGCTCCCATGCCAACCACTCCTTCATTGGACACTAAACTCTTTACTGGCACCCATGCCAACCTCTCCTTCATTGGACACTAAACTCTGTACTGGCACTCATGCCAACCTCTCCTTCATTGTACACTAAACTCTGTACTGGCACCCATACCAACCTCTCTTTCATTGGACACTAAACTCTGTACTGGTACCCATGCCAACCTCTCCTTCATTGGACACTAAACTCTGTACTGGCACCCATACCAACCTCTCTTTCATTGGACACTAAACACTGTACTGGCACCCATGCCAACCTCTCCTTCATTGGACACTAAACTCTGTACTGGCACCCATGCCAACCCCTCCTTTATTGGACACTAAACTCTGTACTGGCACCCATGCCAACCTCTCCTTCATTGGACACTAAACTCTGTACTGGCACCCAAGCCAACCCCTCCTTCATTGGACACTAAACTCTGTACTGGCACCCATGCCAAACCCTCCTTCATTGGACACTAAACTCTGTACTGGTACCCATGCCAACCTCTCCTTCATTGGACGCTAAACTCTGTACTGGTACCCATGACAACCTCTCCTTCATTGGACACTAAACTCTGTACTGGCACCCATGCTAGCCTCTCCTTCATTGGACACAAAACGCTGTACTGGCACCCATACAACTTCTCCTTCATTGGACACTAAATTCTGTACTGGCACCAATGCCAACCTCTCCTTCATTGGACACTAAACTCTGTACTGGAACCCATGCAAACCTCTCCTTCATTGGACACTAAACTCTGTACTGGCACCCATGCAAACCTCTCCTTCATTGGACACTAAACTCTGTACTGGCACCCATGCCAAACCCTCCTTCATTGGACACTAAACTCTGTACTGGCACCCATGCCAACCTCTCCTTCATTGGACACTAAACTCTGTACTGGCACCCATGCAAACCTCTCCTTCATTGGACACTAAACTCTGTACTGGCACCCATGCCAACCTCTCCTTCATTGGACACTAAACTCTGTACTGGCACCCATGCCAACCTCTCCTTCATTAGACACTAAACTCTGTAATGTCACCCATGCCAACCTCTCCTTCATTGGACACTAAACTCTGTACTGGCACCCATGCCAACCTCTCCTTCATTGGACACTAAACTGTGTACTGGCACCCATGATAACCTCTCCTTCATTGGACACTAAACTCTGTACTGGCACCCATGCCAACCTCTCCTTCATTGGACACTGAACTCTGTACTGGCACCCATGCTAACCTCTCCTTCATTGGACACTAAACTCTGTACTGGCACCCATGCCAACCTCTCCTTCATTGGACACTGAACTCTGTACTGGCACCCATGCTAACCTCTCCTTCATTGGACACTAAAGTCTGTACTGGCACACATGCTATTCTCTCCTTCATTGGACACTAAACTCTGTACTGGTACCCATGCCAACCTCTCCTTCATTGGACACTAAACACTGTACTGGCTCCCAAGCCAACCTCTCCTGCGTTGGACACTAAACTCTGTACTGGCTCCCATGCCAACCTCTCCTTCGTTGGATACTAAACTCTGTACTGGCACCCATGCAAACCTCTCCTTCATTGGGCACTATACTCTGTACTGGCACCCATACAACCTCTCCTTCATTGGACACTAGATTCTGTACTGGCACCCATGCCAACCCCTCCTTCATTGGACACTAAACTCTGTACTGGCACCCATGCCAACCCCTCCTTCATTGGACACTAAACTCTGTACTGTCTCCCATGCCAACCTCTCCTTCATTGGACACTAAACACTGTACTGGCACACATGCCAACCCCTCCTTCATTGGACACTAAACTCTGTACTGGCACACATGCTATCCTCTCCTTCGTTGGACACTAAACTCTGTACTGGCACCCAAGCCAACCTCTCCTTCATTGGACACTAAACTCTGTACTGGCACCCATGCCAACCTCTCCTTCATTGGACACTAAACTCTGTACTGGCACCCATGCAAACCTCTCCTTCATTGGACACTAAACTCTGTACTGGTACCCATGCCAAACCCTCCTTCATTGGACACTAAACTCTGTACTGGCACCCATGCCAACCTCTCCTTCATTGGACACTAAACTCTGTACTGGCACCCATGCCAACCTCTCCTTCATTGGACACTAAACTCTGTAATGTCACCCATGCCAACCTCTCCTTCATTGGACACTAAACTCTGTACTGGCACCCATGCCAACCTCTCCTTCATTGGGCACTAAACTGTGTACTGGCACCCATGATAACCTCTCCTTCATTGGACACTAAACTCTGTACTGGCACCCATGCCAACCTCTCCTTCATTGGACACTAAACTCTGTACTGGCACCCATGCTAACCTCTCCTTCATTGGACACTAAAGTCTGTACTGGCACACATGCCAACCCCTCCTTTATTGGACACTAAACTCTGTACTGGCACCCTCTCTTTCATTGGACACTAAACACTGTACTGGCACCCATGCCAACCTCTCCTTCATTGGACACTAAACTCTGTACTGGCACCCATGCCAACCCCTCCTTTATTGGACACTAAACTCTGTACTGGCACCCATGCCAGCCTCTCCTTCATTGGACACTAAACTCTGTACTGGCACCCAAGCCAACCCCTCCTTCATTGGACACTAAACTCTGTACTGGCACCCATGCCAAACCCTCCTTCATTGGACACTAAACTCTGTACTGGTACCCATGCCAACCTCTCCTTCATTGGACGCTAAACTCTGTACTGGTACCCATGACAACCTCTCCTTCATTGGACACTAAACTCTGTACTGGCACCCATGCTAGCCTCTCCTTCATTGGACACAAAACGCTGTACTGGCACCCATACAACTTCTCCTTCATTGGACACTAAATTCTGTACTGGCACCAATGCCAACCTCTCCTTCATTGGACACTAAACTCTGTACTGGAACCCATGCAAACCTCTCCTTCATTGGACACTAAACTCTGTACTGGCACCCATGCCAAACCCTCCTTCATTGGACACTAAACTCTGTACTGGCACCCATGCCAACCTCTCCTTCATTGGACACTAAACTCTGTACTGGCACCCATGCCAACCTCTCCTTCATTGGACACTAAACTCTGTAATGTCACCCATGCCAACCTCTCCTTCATTGGACACTAAACTCTGTACTGGCACCCATGCCAACCTCTCCTTCATTGGACACTAAACTGTGTACTGGCACCCATGATAACCTCTCCTTCATTGGACACTAAACTCTGTACTGGCACCCATGCCAACCTCTCCTTCATTGGACACTGAACTCTGTACTGGCACCCATGCTAACCTCTCCTTCATTGGACACTAAACTCTGTACTGGCACCCATGCCAACCTCTCCTTCATTGGACACTGAACTCTGTACTGGCACCCATGCTAACCTCTCCTTCATTGGACACTAAAGTCTGTACTGGCACACATGCTATTCTCTCCTTCATTGGACACTAAACTCTGTACTGGTACCCATGCCAACCTCTCCTTCATTGGACACTAAACACTGTACTGGCTCCCAAGCCAACCTCTCCTGCGTTGGACACTAAACTCTGTACTGGCTCCCATGCCAACCTCTCCTTCGTTGGATACTAAACTCTGTACTGGCACCCATGCAAACCTCTCCTTCATTGGGCACTATACTCTGTACTGGCACCCATACAACCTCTCCTTCATTGGACACTAGATTCTGTACTGGCACCCATGCCAACCCCTCCTTCATTGGACACTAAACTCTGTACTGGCACCCATGCCAACCCCTCCTTCATTGGACACTAAACTCTGTACTGTCTCCCATGCCAACCTCTCCTTCATTGGACACTAAACTCTGTACTGGCACCCATGCAAACCTCTCCTTCATTGGACACTAAACTCTGTACTGGTACCCATGCCAAACCCTCCTTCATTGGACACTAAACTCTGTACTGGCACCCATGCCAACCTCTCCTTCATTGGACACTAAACTCTGTACTGGCACCCATGCCAACCTCTCCTTCATTGGACACTAAACTCTGTAATGTCACCCATGCCAACCTCTCCTTCATTGGACACTAAACTCTGTACTGGCACCCATGCCAACCTCTCCTTCATTGGGCACTAAACTGTGTACTGGCACCCATGATAACCTCTCCTTCATTGGACACTAAACTCTGTACTGGCACCCATGCCAACCTCTCCTTCATTGGACACTAAACTCTGTACTGGCGCCCATGCTAACCTCTCCTTCATTGGACACTAAAGTCTGTACTGGCACACATGCTATTCTCTCCTTCATTGGACACTAAACTCTGTACTGGCACTCATGCCAACCTCTCCTTCATTGGACACTAAACTCTGTACTGCTACCCATGCCAACCTCTCCTTCATTGGACACTAAACTCTGTACTGGCACACATGCTATCCTCTCCTTCATTGGACACTAAACTCTGTACTGGCACTCATGCCAACCTCTCCTTCATTGGACACTAAAATCTGTACTGGCTCCCATGCCAACCACTCCTTCATTGGACACTAAACTCTTTACTGGCACCCATGCCAACCTCTCCTTCATTGGACACTAAACTCTGTACTGGCACTCATGCCAACCTCTCCTTCATTGGACACTAAACTCTGTACTGGCACCCATACCAACCTCTCTTTCATTGGACACTAAACTCTGTACTGGTACCCATGCCAACCTCTCCTTCATTGGACACTAAACTCTGTACTGGCACCCATACCAACCTCTCTTTCATTGGACACTAAACACTGTACTGGCACCCATGCCAAACCCTCCTTCATTGGACACTAAACTCTGTACTGGTACCCATGCCAACCTCTCCTTCATTGGACGCTAAACTCTGTACTGGTACCCATGACAACCTCTCCTTCATTGGACACTAAACTCTGTACTGGCACCCATGCTAGCCTCACCTTCATTGGACACAAAACGCTGTACTGGCACCCATACAACTTCTCCTTCATTGGACACTAAACTCTGTACTGGCACCCATGCCAAACCCTCCTTCATTGGACACTAAACTCTGTACTGGCACCCATGCCAACCTCTCCTTCATTGGACACTAAACTCTGTACTGGCACCCATGCCAACCTCTCCTTCATTGGACACTAAACTCTGTAATGTCACCCATGCCAACCTCTCCTTCATTGGACACTAAACTCTGTACTGGCACCCATGCCAACCTCTCCTTCATTGGACACTAAACTGTGTACTGGCACCCATGATAACCTCTCCTTCATTGGACACTAAACTCTGTACTGGCACCCATGCCAACCTCTCCTTCATTGGACACTGAACTCTGTACTGGCACCCATGCTAACCTCTCCTTCATTGGACACTAAACTCTGTACTGGCACCCATGCCAACCTCTCCTTCATTGGACACTGAACTCTGTACTGGCACCCATGCTAACCTCTCCTTCATTGGACACTAAAGTCTGTACTGGCACACATGCTATTCTCTCCTTCATTGGACACTGAACTCTGTACTGGCACCCATGCCAACCTCTCCTTCATTGGACACTAAACTCTGTACTGGCACCCATGCCAACCTCTCCTTCATTGGACACTAAACTCTGTACTGGCACCCATGCCAACCTCTCCTTCATTGGACACTGAACTCTGTACTGGCACCCATGCCAACCTCTCCTCCATTGGACACTAAAATCTGTACTGGCTCCCATGCCAACCACTCCTTCATTGGACACTAAACTCTTTACTGGCACCCATGCCAACCTCTCCTTCATTGGACACTAAACTCTGTACTGGCACCCAAGCCAACCCCTCCTTCATTGGACACTAAACTCTGTACTGGCACCCATGCCAAACCCTCCTTCATTGGACACTAAACTCTGTACTGGTACCCATGCCAACCTCTCCTTCATTGGACGCTAAACTCTGTACTGGTACCCATGACAACCTCTCCTTCATTGGACACTAAACTCTGTACTGGCACCCATGCTAGCCTCACCTTCATTGGACACAAAACGCTGTACTGGCACCCATACAACTTCTCCTTCATTGGACACTAAATTCTGTACTGGCACCAATGCCAACCTCTCCTTCATTGGACACTAAACTCTGTACTGGAACCCATGCAAACCTCTCCTTCATTGGACACTAAACTCTGTACTGGCACCCATGCAAACCTCTCCTTCATTGGACACTAAACTCTGTACTGGCACCCATGCCAAACCCTCCTTCATTGGACACTAAACTCTGTACTGGCACCCATGCCAACCTCTCCTTCATTGGACACTAAACTCTGTACTGGCACCCATGCCAACCTCTCCTTCATTGGACACTAAATTCTGTACTGGCTCCCATGCCAACCTCTCCTTCGTTGGACACTAAACTCTGTACTGGCTCCCATGCCAAACTCTCCTTCATTGGACACTAAACACTGTACTGGCTCCCAAGCCAACCTCTTCTGCGTTGGACACTAAACTCTGTACTGGCTCCCATGCCAACCTCTCCTTCGTTGGATACTAAACTCTGTACTGGCACCCATGCAAACCTCTCCTTCATTGGGCACTATACTCTGTACTGGCACCCATACAACCTCTCCTTCATTGGACACTAGATTCTGTACTGGCACCCATGCCAACCCCTCCTTCATTGGACACTAAACTCTGTACTGGCACCCATGCCAACCCCTCCTTCATTGGACACTAAACTCTGTACTGTCTGCCATGCCAACCTCTCCTTCATTGGACACTAAACACTGTACTGGCACACATGCCAAACCCTCCTTCATTGGACACTAAACTCTGTACTGGCACACATGCTATCCTCTCCTTCGTTGGACACTAAACTCTGTACTGGCACCCAAGCCAACCTCTCCTTCATTGGACACTAAACTCTGTACTGGCACCCATGCCAACCTCTCCTTCATTGGACACTAAACTCTGTACTGGCTCCCATGCCAACCCCTCCTTCATTGGACACTAAACTCTGTACTGGCACCCATGCCAACCTCTCCTTCATTGGACACTAAACTCTGTACTGGCACCCATGCCAACCTCTCCTTCATTGGACACTAAACTCTGTAATGTCACCCATGCCAACCTCTCCTTCATTGGACACTAAACTCTGTACTGGCACCCATGCCAACCTCTCCTTCATTGGGCACTAAACTGTGTACTGGCACCCATGATAACCTCTCCTTCATTGGACACTAAACTCTGTACTGGCACCCATGCCAACCTCTCCTTCATTGGACACTAAACTCCGTACTGGCACCCATGTTAACCTTTCCTTCATTGGACACTAAAGTCTGTACTGGCACACATGCTATTCTCTCCTTCATTGGACACTAAACTCTGTACTGGCACTCATGCCAACCTCTCCTTCATTGGACACTAAACTCTGTACTGGTACCCATGCCAACCTCTCCTTCATTGGACACTAAACTCTGTACTGGCACACATGCTATCCTCTCCTTCATTGGACACTAAACTCTGTACTGGCACTCATGCCAACCTCTCCTTCATTGGACACTAAAATCTGTACTGGCTCCCATGCCAACCACTCCTTCATTGGACACTAAACTCTTTACTGGCACCCATGCCAACCTCTCCTTCATTGGACACTAAACTCTGTACTGGCACTCATGCCAACCTCTCCTTCATTGTACACTAAACTCTGTACTGGCACCCATACCAACCTCTCTTTCATTGGACACTAAACTCTGTACTGGTACCCATGCCAACCTCTCCTTCATTGGACACTAAACTCTGTACTGGCACCCATACCAACCTCTCTTTCATTGGACACTAAACACTGTACTGGCACCCATGCCAACCTCTCCTTCATTGGACACTAAACTCTGTACTGGCACCCATGCCAACCCCTCCTTTATTGGACACTAAACTCTGTACTGGCACCCATGCCAACCTCTCCTTCATTGGACACTAAACTCTGTACTGGCACCCAAGCCAACCCCTCCTTCATTGGACACTAAACTCTGTACTGGCACCCATGCCAAACCCTCCTTCATTGGACACTAAACTCTGTACTGGTACCCATGCCAACCTCTCCTTCATTGGACGCTAAACTCTGTACTGGTACCCATGACAACCTCTCCTTCATTGGACACTAAACTCTGTACTGGCACCCATGCTAGCCTCTCCTTCATTGGACACAAAACGCTGTACTGGCACCCATACAACTTCTCCTTCATTGGACACTAAATTCTGTACTGGCACCAATGCCAACCTCTCCTTCATTGGACACTAAACTCTGTACTGGAACCCATGCAAACCTCTCCTTCATTGGACACTAAACTCTGTACTGGCACCCATGCAAACCTCTCCTTCATTGGACACTAAACTCTGTACTGGCACCCATGCCAAACCCTCCTTCATTGGACACTAAACTCTGTACTGGCACCCATGCCAACCTCTCCTTCATTGGACACTAAACTCTGTACTGGCACCCATGCAAACCTCTCCTTCATTGGACACTAAACTCTGTACTGGCACCCATGCCAACCTCTCCTTCATTGGACACTAAACTCTGTACTGGCACCCATGCCAACCTCTCCTTCATTAGACACTAAACTCTGTAATGTCACCCATGCCAACCTCTCCTTCATTGGACACTAAACTCTGTACTGGCACCCATGCCAACCTCTCCTTCATTGGACACTAAACTGTGTACTGGCACCCATGATAACCTCTCCTTCATTGGACACTAAACTCTGTACTGGCACCCATGCCAACCTCTCCTTCATTGGACACTGAACTCTGTACTGGCACCCATGCTAACCTCTCCTTCATTGGACACTAAACTCTGTACTGGCACCCATGCCAACCTCTCCTTCATTGGACACTGAACTCTGTACTGGCACCCATGCTAACCTCTCCTTCATTGGACACTAAAGTCTGTACTGGCACACATGCTATTCTCTCCTTCATTGGACACTAAACTCTGTACTGGTACCCATGCCAACCTCTCCTTCATTGGACACTAAACACTGTACTGGCTCCCAAGCCAACCTCTCCTGCGTTGGACACTAAACTCTGTACTGGCTCCCATGCCAACCTCTCCTTCGTTGGATACTAAACTCTGTACTGGCACCCATGCAAACCTCTCCTTCATTGGGCACTATACTCTGTACTGGCACCCATACAACCTCTCCTTCATTGGACACTAGATTCTGTACTGGCACCCATGCCAACCCCTCCTTCATTGGACACTAAACTCTGTACTGGCACCCATGCCAACCCCTCCTTCATTGGACACTAAACTCTGTACTGTCTCCCATGCCAACCTCTCCTTCATTGGACACTAAACACTGTACTGGCACACATGCCAACCCCTCCTTCATTGGACACTAAACTCTGTACTGGCACACATGCTATCCTCTCCTTCGTTGGACACTAAACTCTGTACTGGCACCCAAGCCAACCTCTCCTTCATTGGACACTAAACTCTGTACTGGCACCCATGCCAACCTCTCCTTCATTGGACACTAAACTCTGTACTGGCACCCATGCAAACCTCTCCTTCATTGGACACTAAACTCTGTACTGGTACCCATGCCAAACCCTCCTTCATTGGACACTAAACTCTGTACTGGCACCCATGCCAACCTCTCCTTCATTGGACACTAAACTCTGTACTGGCACCCATGCCAACCTCTCCTTCATTGGACACTAAACTCTGTAATGTCACCCATGCCAACCTCTCCTTCATTGGACACTAAACTCTGTACTGGCACCCATGCCAACCTCTCCTTCATTGGGCACTAAACTGTGTACTGGCACCCATGATAACCTCTCCTTCATTGGACACTAAACTCTGTACTGGCACCCATGCCAACCTCTCCTTCATTGGACACTAAACTCTGTACTGGCACCCATGCTAACCTCTCCTTCATTGGACACTAAAGTCTGTACTGGCACACATGCTATTCTCTCCTTCATTGGACACTAAACTCTGTACTGGCACTCATGCCAACCTCTCCTTCATTGGACACTAAACTCTGTACTGGTACCCATGCCAACCTCTCCTTCATTGGACACTAAACTCTGTACTGGCACACATGCTATCCTCTCCTTCATTGGACACTAAACTCTGTACTGGCACTCATGCCAACCTCTCCTTCATTGGACACTAAAATCTGTACTGGCTCCCATGCCAACCACTCCTTCATTGGACACTAAACTCTTTACTGGCACCCATGCCAACCTCTCCTTCATTGGACACTAAACTCTGTACTGGCACTCATGCCAACCTCTCCTTCATTGGACACTAAACTCTGTACTGGCACCCATACCAACCTCTCTTTCATTGGACACTAAACTCTGTACTGGTACCCATGCCAACCTCTCCTTCATTGGACACTAAACTCTGTACTGGCACCCATACCAACCTCTCTTTCATTGGACACTAAACACTGTACTGGCACCCATGCCAACCTCTCCTTCATTGGACACTAAACTCTGTACTGGCACCCATGCCAACCCCTCCTTTATTGGACACTAAACTCTGTACTGGCTCCCATGCCAGCCTCTCCTTCATTGGACACTAAACTCTGTACTGGCACCCAAGCCAACCCCTCCTTCATTGGACACTAAACTCTGTACTGGCACCCATGCCAAACCCTCCTTCATTGGACACTAAACTCTGTACTGGTACCCATGCCAACCTCTCCTTCATTGGACGCTAAACTCTGTACTGGTACCCATGACAACCTCTCCTTCATTGGACACTAAACTCTGTACTGGCACCCATGCTAGCCTCTCCTTCATTGGACACAAAACGCTGTACTGGCACCCATACAACTTCTCCTTCATTGGACACTAAATTCTGTACTGGCACCAATGCCAACCTCTCCTTCATTGGACACTAAACTCTGTACTGGAACCCATGCAAACCTCTCCTTCATTGGACACTAAACTCTGTACTGGCACCCATGCCAAACCCTCCTTCATTGGACACTAAACTCTGTACTGGCACCCATGCCAACCTCTCCTTCATTGGACACTAAACTCTGTACTGGCACCCATGCCAACCTCTCCTTCATTGGACACTAAACTCTGTAATGTCACCCATGCCAACCTCTCCTTCATTGGACACTAAACTCTGTACTGGCACCCATGCCAACCTCTCCTTCATTGGACACTAAACTGTGTACTGGCACCCATGATAACCTCTCCTTCATTGGACACTAAACTCTGTACTGGCACCCATGCCAACCTCTCCTTCATTGGACACTGAACTCTGTACTGGCACCCATGCTAACCTCTCCTTCATTGGACACTAAACTCTGTACTGGCACCCATGCCAACCTCTCCTTCATTGGACACTGAACTCTGTACTGGCACCCATGCTAACCTCTCCTTCATTGGACACTAAAGTCTGTACTGGCACACATGCTATTCTCTCCTTCATTGGACACTAAACTCTGTACTGGTACCCATGCCAACCTCTCCTTCATTGGACACTAAACACTGTACTGGCTCCCAAGCCAACCTCTCCTGCGTTGGACACTAAACTCTGTACTGGCTCCCATGCCAACCTCTCCTTCGTTGGATACTAAACTCTGTACTGGCACCCATGCAAACCTCTCCTTCATTGGGCACTATACTCTGTACTGGCACCCATACAACCTCTCCTTCATTGGACACTAGATTCTGTACTGGCACCCATGCCAACCCCTCCTTCATTGGACACTAAACTCTGTACTGGCACCCATGCCAACCCCTCCTTCATTGGACACTAAACTCTGTACTGTCTCCCATGCCAACCTCTCCTTCATTGGACACTAAACACTGTACTGGCACACATGCCAACCCCTCCTTCATTGGACACTAAACTCTGTACTGGCACACATGCTATCCTCTCCTTCGTTGGACACTAAACTCTGTACTGGCACCCAAGCCAACCTCTCCTTCATTGGACACTAAACTCTGTACTGGCACCCATGCCAACCTCTCCTTCATTGGACACTAAACTCTGTACTGGCACCCATGCAAACCTCTCCTTCATTGGACACTAAACTCTGTACTGGTACCCATGCCAAACCCTCCTTCATTGGACACTAAACTCTGTACTGGCACCCATGCCAACCTCTCCTTCATTGGACACTAAACTCTGTACTGGCACCCATGCCAACCTCTCCTTCATTGGACACTAAACTCTGTAATGTCACCCATGCCAACCTCTCCTTCATTGGACACTAAACTCTGTACTGGCACCCATGCCAACCTCTCCTTCATTGGGCACTAAACTGTGTACTGGCACCCATGATAACCTCTCCTTCATTGGACACTAAACTCTGTACTGGCACCCATGCCAACCTCTCCTTCATTGGACACTAAACTCTGTACTGGCACCCATGCTAACCTCTCCTTCATTGGACACTAAAGTCTGTACTGGCACACATGCTATTCTCTCCTTCATTGGACACTAAACTCTGTACTGGCACTCATGCCAACCTCTCCTTCATTGGACACTAAACTCTGTACTGCTACCCATGCCAACCTCTCCTTCATTGGACACTAAACTCTGTACTGGCACACATGCTATCCTCTCCTTCATTGGACACTAAACTCTGTACTGGCACTCATGCCAACCTCTCCTTCATTGGACACTAAAATCTGTACTGGCTCCCATGCCAACCACTCCTTCATTGGACACTAAACTCTTTACTGGCACCCATGCCAACCTCTCCTTCATTGGACACTAAACTCTGTACTGGCACTCATGCCAACCTCTCCTTCATTGGACACTAAACTCTGTACTGGCACCCATACCAACCTCTCTTTCATTGGACACTAAACTCTGTACTGGTACCCATGCCAACCTCTCCTTCATTGGACACTAGACTCTGTACTGGCACCCATACCAACCTCTCTTTCATTGGACACTAAACACTGTACTGGCACCCATGCCAACCTCTCCTTCATTGGACACTAAACTCTGTACTGGCACCCATGCCAACCCCTCCTTTATTGGACACTAAACTCTGTACTGGCACCCATGCCAACCTCTCCTTCATTGGACACTAAACTCTGTACTGGCACCCAAGCCAACCCCTCCTTCATTGGACACTAAACTCTGTACTGGCACCCATGCCAAACCCTCCTTCATTGGACACTAAACTCTGTACTGGTACCCATGCCAACCTCTCCTTCATTGGACGCTAAACTCTGTACTGGTACCCATGACAACCTCTCCTTCATTGGACACTAAACTCTGTACTGGCACCCATGCTAGCCTCACCTTCATTGGACACAAAACGCTGTACTGGCACCCATACAACTTCTCCTTCATTGGACACTAAATTCTGTACTGGCACCAATGCCAACCTCTCCTTCATTGGACACTAAACTCTGTACTGGAACCCATGCAAACCTCTCCTTCATTGGACACTAAACTCTGTACTGGCACCCATGCAAACCTCTCCTTCATTGGACACTAAACTCTGTACTGGCACCCATGCCAAACCCTCCTTCATTGGACACTAAACTCTGTACTGGCACCCATGCCAACCTCTCCTTCATTGGACACTAAACTCTGTACTGGCACCCATGCCAACCTCTCCTTCATTGGACACTAAACTCTGTAATGTCACCCATGCCAACCTCTCCTTCATTGGACACTAAACTCTGTACTGGCACCCATGCCAACCTCTCCTTCATTGGACACTAAACTGTGTACTGGCACCCATGATAACCTCTCCTTCATTGGACACTAAACTCTGTACTGGCACCCATGCCAACCTCTCCTTCATTGGACACTGAACTCTGTACTGGCACCCATGCTAACCTCTCCTTCATTGGACACTAAACTCTGTACTGGCACCCATGCCAACCTCTCCTTCATTGGACACTGAACTCTGTACTGGCACCCATGCTAACCTCTCCTTCATTGGACACTAAAGTCTGTACTGGCACACATGCTATTCTCTCCTTCATTGGACACTGAACTCTGTACTGGCACCCATGCCAACCTCTCCTTCATTGGACACTAAACTCTGTACTGGCACCCATGCCAACCTCTCCTTCATTGGACACTAAACTCTGTACTGGCACCCATGCCAACCTCTCCTTCATTGGACACTGAACTCTGTACTGGCACCCATGCCAACCTCTCCTCCATTGGACACTAAAATCTGTACTGGCTCCCATGCCAACCACTCCTTCATTGGACACTAAACTCTTTACTGGCACCCATGCCAACCTCTCCTTCATTGGACACTAAACTCTGTACTGGCACCCAAGCCAACCCCTCCTTCATTGGACACTAAACTCTGTACTGGCACCCATGCCAAACCCTCCTTCATTGGACACTAAACTCTGTACTGGTACCCATGCCAACCTCTCCTTCATTGGACGCTAAACTCTGTACTGGTACCCATGACAACCTCTCCTTCATTGGACACTAAACTCTGTACTGGCACCCATGCTAGCCTCACCTTCATTGGACACAAAACGCTGTACTGGCACCCATACAACTTCTCCTTCATTGGACACTAAATTCTGTACTGGCACCAATGCCAACCTCTCCTTCATTGGACACTAAACTCTGTACTGGAACCCATGCAAACCTCTCCTTCATTGGACACTAAACTCTGTACTGGCACCCATGCAAACCTCTCCTTCATTGGACACTAAACTCTGTACTGGCACCCATGCCAAACCCTCCTTCATTGGACACTAAACTCTGTACTGGCACCCATGCCAACCTCTCCTTCATTGGACACTAAACTCTGTACTGTCACCCATGCCAACCTCTCCTTCATTGGACACTAAACTCTGTAATGTCACCCATGCCAACCTCTCCTTCATTGGACACTAAACTCTGTACTGGCACCCATGCCAACCTCTCCTTCATTGGACACTAAACTGTGTACTGGCACCCATGATAACCTCTCCTTCATTGGACACTAAACTCTGTACTGGCACCCATGCCAACCTCTCCTTCATTGGACACTGAACTCTGTACTGGCACCCATGCTAACCTCTCCTTCATTGGACACTAAACTCTGTACTGGCACCCATGCCAACCTCTCCTTCATTGGACACTGAACTCTGTACTGGCACCCATGCTAACCTCTCCTTCATTGGACACTAAAGTCTGTACTGGCACACATGCTATTCTCTCCTTCATTGGACACTAAACTCTGTACTGGTACCCATGCCAACCTCTCCTTCATTGGACACTAAACTCTGTACTGGTACCCATGCCAACCTCTCCTTCATTGGACACTAAACTCTGTACTGGCACCCATGCAAACCTCTCCTTCATTGGACACTAAACTCTGTACTGGCACCCATGCCAACCTCTCCTCCATTGGACACTAAAATCTGTACTGGCTCCCATGCCAACCACTCCTTCATTGGACACTAAACTCTGTACTGGCACCCATGCCAACCTCTCCTTCATTGGACACTGAACTCTGTACTGGCACCCATGCTAACCTCTCCTTCATTGGACACTGAACTCTGTACTGGCACCCATGCCAACCTCTCCTTCATTGGACACTAAACTCTGTACTGGCACCCATGCCAACCTCTCCTTCATTGGACACTAAACTCTGTACTGGCACCCATGCCAACCTCTCCTTCATTGGACACTGAACTCTGTACTGGCACCCATGCCAACCTCTCCTCCATTGGACACTAAAATCTGTACTGGCTCCCATGCCAACCACTCCTTCATTGGACACTAAACTCTTTACTGGCACCCATGCCAACCTCTCCTTCATTGGACACTAAACTCTGTACTGGCACTCATGCCAACCTCTCCTTCATTGGACGCTAAACTCTGTACTGGTACCCATGACAACCTCTCCTTCATTGGACACTAAACTCTGTACTGGCACCCATGCTAGCCTCTCCTTCATTGGACACTAAAATCTGTACTGGAACCCATACAAACCTCTCCTTCATTGGACACTAAACTCTGTACTGGCACCCATGCCAACCTCTCCTTCGTTGGACACTAAACTCTGTACTGGCACCCATGCAAACCTCTCCTTCATTGGACACTATACTCTGTACTGGCACCCATAAACCTCTCCTTCATTGGAGACTAAACTCTGTACTGGCACCCATGCCAACCTCTCCTTCATTGGACACTAAACTCTGTACTGACGCCCATGCCAACCTCTCCTTCATTGGACACTAAACTTTGTACTGGCACCCATGCCAACCTCTCCTTCATTGGACACTAAACTTTGTACTGGTACCCATACCAAGCCCTCCTTCATTGGACACTAAACTCTTTACTGGCACCCATGCAAACCTCTCCTTCATTGGACACTAAACTCTGTACTGGCACCCATGCCAACCTCTCCTTCATTGGACACTAAACTCTGTACTCGCACCCATGCCAAACCCTCCTTCATTGGACACTAAACTCTGTAGTGGCACCCATGCCAACCTCTCCTTTATTGGACACTAAACTCTGTACTCGCACCCATGCCAAACCCTCCTTCATTGGACACTAAACTCTGTACTGGTACCCATGCCAACCTCTCCTTCATTGGACGCTAAACTCTGTACTGGTACCCATGACAACCTCTCCTTCATTGGACACTAAACTCTGTACTGGCACCCATGCTAGCCTCTCCTTCATTGGACACAAAACGCTGTACTGGCACCCATACAACTTCTCCTTCATTGGACACTAAATTCTGTACTGGAACCCATGCCAACCTCTCCTTCATTGGACACTAAACTCTGTACTGGCACCCATGCCAACCTCTCCTTCATTGGACACTAAACTCTGTACTGGCACCCATGCCAACCTCTCCTTCATTGGACACTAAACTCTGTACTGGCACCCATGCCAACCTCTCCTTCATTGGACACTAAACTCTGTACTGGCACCCATGCAAACCTCTCCTTCATTGGACACTAAACTCTGTACTGGCACCCATGCCAAACCCTCCTTCATTGGACACTAAACTCTGTACTGGCACCCATGCCAACTTCTCCTTCATTGGACACTAAACTCTGTACTGGCACCCATGCCAACCTCTCCTTCATTGGACACTAAACTCTGTACTGGCACCCATGCCAAACCTCTCCTTCATTGGACACTAAACTGTGTACTGGCACCCATGCTAACCTCTCCTTCATTGGACACTAAACTCTGTACTGGCACCCATGCCAACCTCTCCTTCATTGGACACTGAACTCTGTACTGGCACCCATGCTAACCTCTCCTTCATTGGACACTAAAGTCTGTACTGGCACACATGCTATTCTCTCCTTCATTGGACACTAAACTCTGTACTGGTACCCATGCCAACCTCTCCTTCATTGGACACTAAACTCTGTACTGGTACCCATGCCAACCTCTCCTTCATTGGACACTAAACTCTGTACTGGCACACATGCTATCCTCTCCTTCATTGGACACTAAACTCTGTACTGGCACTCATGCCAGCCTCTCCTTCATTGGACACTAAAATCTGTACTGGCTCCCATGCCAACCACTCCTTCATTGGACACTAAACTCTTTACTGGCACCCATGCCAACCTCTCCTTCATTGGACACTAAACTCTGTACTGGCACTCATGCCAACCTCTCCTTCATTGGACACTAAACTCTGTACTGGCACCCATGCCAAACCCTCCTTCATTGGACACTAAACTCTGTACTGGCACCCATGCCAACCCCTCCTTCATTGGACACTAAACTCTGTACTGGCACCCATGCCAACCTCTCCTTCATTGGACACTAAACTCTGTACTGGCACCCATGCCAAACCCTCCTTCATTGGACACTAAACTCTGTACTGGTACCCATGCCAACCTCTCCTTCATTGGACGCTAAACTCTGTACTGGTACCCATGACAACCTCTCCTTCATTGGACACTATACTCTGTACTGGCACCCATAAACCTCTCCTTCATTGGAGACTAAACTCTGTACTGGCACCCATGCCAACCTCTCCTTCATTGGACACTAAACTCTGTACTGACGCCCATGCCAACCTCTCCTTCATTGGACACTAAACTTTGTACTGGCACCCATGCCAACCTCTCCTTCATTGGACACTAAACTTTGTAATGGTACCCATGCCAAGCCCTCCTTCATTGGACACTAAACACTGTACTGGCACCCATGCTAACCTCTCCGTCATTGGACACTAGACTCTGTACTGGCACCCATGCCAACCTCTCCTTCATTGGACACTAAACTCTGTACTGGCACCCATGCTAACCTCTCCTTCATTGGACACTAAACTCTGTACTGGTACCCATGCCAACCTCTCCTTCATTGGACACTAAACTCTGTACTGGCACCCATGCAAACCTCTCGTTCATTGGACACTATACTCTGTACTGGCACCCATACAATCTCTCCTTCATTGGACACTAAACTCTGTACTGGCACCCATGCCAACCTCTCCTTCATTGGACACTAAACTCTGTACTGACGCCCATGCCAACCTCTCCTTCATTGGACACTAAACTTTGTACTGGCACCCATGCCAACCTCTCCTTCATTGGACACTAAACTCTGTACTGGTACCCATGCCAACCCCTCCTTCATTGGACACTAAACACTGTACTGGCACCCATGCTAACCTCTCCGTCATTGGACACTAAACTC
This sequence comes from Octopus bimaculoides, assembly GCF_046866305.1. Taxonomy (NCBI): domain Eukaryota; kingdom Metazoa; phylum Mollusca; class Cephalopoda; order Octopoda; family Octopodidae; genus Octopus; species Octopus bimaculoides. The sequence goes on from NW_028315352.1 coordinate 104,965, forward strand.
TGTACTGGCACCCATGCCAACCTCTCCTTCATTGGACACTAAACTCTGTACTGGCACCCATGCTATCCTCTCCTTCATTGGACACTAAACTCTGTACTGGTACCCATGCTAACCTGTCCTTCATTGGACACTAAACTCTGTACTGGCACCCATGCAAACCTCTCCTTCATTGGACACTAAACTCTGTACTGGCACCCATGCTAACCTCTCCTTCATTGGACACTAAACTCTGTACTGGTACCCATGCCAACCTCTCCTTCATTGGACACTAAACTCTGTACTGGCACCCATGCCAACCCCTCCTTCATTGGACACTAAACTCTGTACTGGTACCCATGGCAACCTCTCCTTCATTCGACACTAAACTCTGTACTGGCACTCATGCCAACCTCTCCTTCATTGGACACTAAACTCTGTACTGGCACCCATGCCAGCCTCTCCTTCATTGGACACTAAACTCTGTACTGGTACCCATGCCAGCCTCTCCTTCATTAGACACTAAACTCTGTACTGGCACCCATGCCAACCTCTCCTCCATTGGACACTAAACTCTGTACTGGCACCCATGCCAACCTCTCCTCCATTGGACACTAAACTCTGTACTGGAACCCATACAAACCTCTCCTTCATTGGACACTAAACTCTGTACTGGCACCCATGCCCACCCCTCCTTCATTGGACCCTAAACTCTGTACTGGCACCCATGCCAACCTCTCCTTCATTGGACACTAAACTCTGTACTGGCACCCATGCCAACCCCTCCTTCGTTGGACACTAAACTCTGTACTGGCACCCATGCCAACCTCTCCTTCATTGGACACTAAACTCTGTACTGGCACCCATGCCAACCCCTCCTTCATTGGACACTAAACTCTGTACTGGCACCCATGCCAACCTCTCCTTCATTGGACACTAAACTCTGTACTGGCACCCATGCCAACCTCTCCTTCATTGGACACTAAACTCTGTACTGGCTCCCATGCCAACCCCTCCTTCATTGGACACTAAACTCTGTACTGGCACCCATGCCAACCTCTCCTTCATTGGTCACTAAACTCTGTACTGGCACCCATGCCAACCTCTCCTTCATTGGACACTAAACTCTGTACTGGCACCCATGCCAACCCCTCCTTCTTTGGACACTAAACTCTGTACTGGCACCCATGCAAACCTCTCCTTCATTGGACACTAAACTCTGTACTGGCACCCATACAACCTCTCCTTCATTGGACACTAAACTCTGTACTGGCACCCATGCCAACCCCTCCTTCATTGGACACTAAACTCTGTATTGGCACCCATGCCAACCTCTCGTTCATTGGACACTAAACTCTGTACTGGCTCCCATGCCAACCCCTCCTTCATTGGACACTAAACTCTGTACTGGCACCCATGCCAACCCCTCCTTCATTGGACACTAAACTCTGTACTGGTACCCATGGCAACCTTTCCTTCATTCGACACTAAACTCTGTACTGGCACTCATGCCAACCTCTCCTTCATTGGACACTAAACTCTGTACTGGTACCCATGACAACCTCTCCTTCATTGGACACTAAACTCTGTACTGGCACCCATGCCAGCCGCTCCTTCATTGGACACTAAACTCTGTACTGGCGCACATGCTAACCTGTCCTACATTGGACACGAATCTCTGTACTGGTACCCATGCCAACCTCTCCTTCATTGGACACTAAACTCTGTACTGGCACCCATGCCCACCCCTCCTTCATTGGACCCTAAACTCTGTACTGGCACCCATGCCAACCTCTCCTTCATTGGACACTAAACTCTGTACTGGCACCCATGCCAACCCCTCCTTCGTTGGACACTAAACTCTGTACTGGCACCCATGCCAACCTCTCCTTCATTGGACACTAAACTCTGTACTGGCACCCATGCCAACCCCTCCTTCATTGGACACTAAACTCTGTACTGGCACCCATGCCAACCTCTCCTTCATTGGACACTAAACTCTGTACTGGCACACATGCCAACCCCTCCTTCATTGGACACTAAACTCTGTACTGGCACCCATGCCAACCTCTCCTTCATTGGACACTAAACTCTGTACTGGCACCCATGCCAAACCCTCCTTCATTGGACACTAAACTCTGTACTGGTACCCATGCCAACCTCTCCTTCATTGGACGCTAAACTCTGTACTGGTACCCATGACAACCTCTCCTTCATTGGACACTATACTCTGTACTGGCACCCATAAACCTCTCCTTCATTGGAGACTAAACTCTGTACTGGCACCCATGCCAACCTCTCCTTCATTGGACACTAAACTCTGTACTGACGCCCATGCCAACCTCTCCTTCATTGGACACTAAACTTTGTACTGGCACCCATGCCAACCTCTCCTTCATTGGACACTAAACTTTGTACTGGTACCCATGCCAAGCCCTCCTTCATTGGACACTAAACACTGTACTGGCACCCATGCTAACCTCTCCGTCATTGGACACTAGACTCTGTACTGGCACCCATGCCAACCTCTCCTTCATTGGACACTAAACTCTGTACTGGCACCCATGCTAACCTCTCCTTCATTGGACACTAAACTCTGTACTGGTACCCATGCCAACCTCTCCTTCATTGGACACTAAACTCTGTACTGGCACCCATGCAAACCTCTCGTTCATTGGACACTATACTCTGTACTGGCACCCATACAATCTCTCCTTCATTGGACACTAAACTCTGTACTGGCACCCATGCCAACCTCTCCTTCATTGGACACTAAACTCTGTACTGACGCCCATGCCAACCTCTCCTTCATTGGACACTAAACTTTGTACTGGCACCCATGCCAACCTCTCCTTCATTGGACACTAAACTCTGTACTGGTACCCATGCCAACCCCTCCTTCATTGGACACTAAACACTGTACTGGCACCCATGCTAACCTCTCCGTCATTGGACACTAAACTCTGTACTGGCACCCATGCCAACCTCTCCTTCATTGGACACTAAACTCTGTACTGGCACCCATGCTATCCTCTCCTTCATTGGACACTAAACTCTGTACTGGTACCCATGCTAACCTGTCCTTCATTGGACACTAAACTCTGTACTGGCACCCATGCAAACCTCTCCTTCATTGGACACTAAACTCTGTACTGGCACCCATGCTAACCTCTCCTTCATTGGACACTAAACTCTGTACTGGTACCCATGCCAACCTCTCCTTCATTGGACACTAAACTCTGTACTGGCACCCATGCCAACCCCTCCTTCATTGGACACTAAACTCTGTACTGGTACCCATGGCAACCTCTCCTTCATTCGACACTAAACTCTGTACTGGCACTCATGCCAACCTCTCCTTCATTGGACACTAAACTCTGTACTGGCACCCATGCCAACCTCTCCTCCATTGGACACTAAACTCTGTACTGGCACCCATGCCAACCTCTCCTCCATTGGACACTAAACTCTGTACTGGAACCCATGCAAACCTCTCCTTCATTGGACACTAAACTCTGTACTGGTACCCATGACAACCTCTCCTTCATTGGACACTAAACTCTGTACTGGCACCCATGCCAGCCTCTCCTTCATTGGACACTAAACTCTGTACTGGCACCCATGCCAACCTCTCCTTCATTGGACACTAAACTCTGTACTGGCACCCATGCCAACCTCTCCTTCATTGGACACTAAACTCTGTACTGGCGCACATGCTAACCTGTCCTACATTGGACACGAATCTCTGTACTGGTACCCATGCCAACCTCTCCTTCATTGGACACTAAACTCTGTACTGGCACCCATGCCCACCCCTCCTTCATTGGACCCTAAACTCTGTACTGGCACCCATGCCAACCTCTCCTTCATTGGACACTAAACTCTGTACTGGCACCCATGCCAACCCCTCCTTCGTTGGACACTAAACTCTGTACTGGCACCCATGCCAACCTCTCCTTCATTGGACACTAAACTCTGTACTGGCACCCATGCCAACCCCTCCTTCATTGGACACTAAACTCTGTACTGGCACCCATGCCAACCTCTCCTTCATTGGACACTAAACTCTGTACTGGCACCCATGCCAACCTCTCCTTCATTGGACACTAAACTCTGTACTGGCTCCCATGCCAACCCCTCCTTCATTGGACACTAAACTCTGTACTGGCACCCATGCCAACCTCTCCTTCATTGGTCACTAAACTCTGTACTGGCACCCATGCCAACCTCTCCTTCATTGGACACTAAACTCTGTACTGGCACCCATGCCAACCCCTCCTTCTTTGGACACTAAACTCTGTACTGGCACCCATGCAAACCTCTCCTTCATTGGACACTAAACTCTGTACTGGCACCCATACAACCTCTCCTTCATTGGACACTAAACTCTGTACTGGCACCCATGCCAACCCCTCCTTCATTGGACACTAAACTCTGTATTGGCACCCATGCCAACCTCTCGTTCATTGGACACTAAACTCTGTACTGGCTCCCATGCCAACCCCTCCTTCATTGGACACTAAACTCTGTACTGGCACCCATGCCAACCCCTCCTTCATTGGACACTAAACTCTGTACTGGTACCCATGGCAACCTCTCCCTCATTCGACACTAAACTCTGTACTGGCACTCATGCCAACCTCTCCTTCATTGGACACTAAACTCTGTACTGGTACCCATGACAACCTCTCCTTCATTGGACACTAAACTCTGTACTGGCACCCATGCCAGCCGCTCCTTCATTGGACACTAAACTCTGTACTGGAACCCATACAAACCTCTCCTTCATTGGACACTAAACTCTGTACTGGCGCACATGCTAACCTGTCCTACATTGGACACGAATCTCTGTACTGGTACCCATGCCAACCTCTCCTTCATTGGACACTAAACTCTGTACTGGCACCCATGCCCACCCCTCCTTCATTGGACCCTAAACTCTGTACTGGCACCCATGCCAACCTCTCCTTCATTGGACACTAAACTCTGTACTGGCACCCATGCCAACCCCTCCTTCGTTGGACACTAAACTCTGTACTGGCACCCATGCCAACCTCTCCTTCATTGGACACTAAACTCTGTACTGGCACCCATGCCAACCTCTCCTTCATTGGACACTAAACTCTGTACTGGCACCCATGCCAACCCCTCCTTCATTGGACACTAAACTCTGTACTGGCACCCATGCCAACCTCTCCTTCATTGGACACTAAACTCTGTACTGGCACCCATGCCAAACCCTCCTTCATTGGACACTAAACTCTGTACTGGTACCCATGCCAACCTCTCCTTCATTGGACGCTAAACTCTGTACTGGTACCCATGACAACCTCTCCTTCATTGGACACTATACTCTGTACTGGCACCCATAAACCTCTCCTTCATTGGAGACTAAACTCTGTACTGGCACCCATGCCAACCTCTCCTTCATTGGACACTAAACTCTGTACTGACGCCCATGCCAACCTCTCCTTCATTGGACACTAAACTCTGTACTGGCACCCATGCCAACCCCTCCTTCGTTGGACACTAAACTCTGTACTGGCACCCATGCCAACCTCTCCTTCATTGGACACTAAACTCTGTACTGGCACCCATGCCAACCCCTCCTTCATTGGACACTAAACTCTGTACTGGCACCCATGCCAACCTCTCCTTCATTGGACACTAAACTCTGTACTGGCACCCATGCCAACCTCTCCTTCATTGGACACTAAACTCTGTACTGGCACCCATGCCAACCCCTCCTTCTTTGGACACTAAACTCTGTACTGGCACCCATGCAAACCTCTCCTTCATTGGACACTAAACTCTGTACTGGCACCCATACAACCTCTCCTTCATTGGACACTAAACTCTGTACTGGCACCCATGCCAACCCCTCCTTCATTGGAAACTAAAGTCTGTATTGGCACCCATGCCAACCTCTCCTTCATTGGACACTAAACTCTGTACTGGCTCCCATGCCAACCCCTCCTTCATTGGACACTAAACTCTGTACTGGCACCCATGCAAACCTCTCCTTCATTGGACACTAAACTCTGTACTGGCACCCATACAACCTCTCCTTCATTGGACACTAAACTCTGTACTGGCACCCATGCCAACCTCTCCTTCATTGGACACTAAACTCTGTACTGGCTCCCATGCCAACCTCTCCTTCATTGGACACTAAACTCTGTACTGGTACCCATGCCAACCTCTCCTTCATTGGACACTAAACTCTGTACTGGCACCCATGCCAACCCCTCCTTCATTGGACACTAAACTCTGTACTGGCACCCATACAACCTCTCCTTCATTGGACACTAAACTCTGTACTGGCACCCATACAACCTCTCCTTCATTGGACACTAAACTCTGTACTGGCTCCCATGCCAACCTCTCCTTCATTGGACACTAAACTCTGTACTGGCTCCCATGCCCACCTCTCCTTCATTGGACACTAAACTCTGTACTGGCACCCATGCCCACCTCTCCTTCATTGGACACTAATCTCTGTACTGGCACCCATGCAAACCTCTCCTTCATTGGACACTAAACTCTGTACTGGCACCCATACAACCTCTCCTTCATTGGACACTAAACTCTGTACTGGCTCCCATGCCAACCCCTCCTTCATTGGACACTAAACTCTGTACTGGCACCCATGCCAACCTCTCCTTCATTGGACACTAAACTCTGTACTGGCACCCATGCCAACCTCTCCTTCATTGGACACTAAACTCTGTACTGGCACCCATGCCAACCCCTCCTTCATTGGACACTAAACTCTGTACTGGCACCCATGCCAACACCTCCTTCATTGGACACTATACTCTGTACTGGCTCCCATGCCAACATCTCCTTCATTGGACACTAAACTCTGTACTGGCACCCATGCCAACCTCTCCTTCATTGGACACTAAACTTTGTACTGGCTCCCATGCCAACTCTCTTTCATTGGACACTAAACTCTCTACTGACACCCATACAACCTCTCCTTCATTGGACACTAAACTCTGTACTGGTACCCATGATAACCTCTCCTTCATTGGACACTAAACTCTGTACTGGCACCCATGCTAACCTCTCCTTCATTGGACACTAAACTCTGTACTGGTACCCATGCCAGCCTTTCCTTCATTGGACACTAAACTCTGTTATGGCACCCATGCCAACCTCTCCTTCATTGGACACTAAACTCTGTACTGGCTCCCATGCCAACCCCTCCTTCATTGGACACTAAACTCTGTACTGGCACCCATGCCAACCTCTCCTTCATCGGACATTATACTCTGTACTGGCTCCCATGCCAACCTCTCCTTCATTGGACACTAAACTTTGTACTGGTACCCATCCCAACCTCTCCTTCATTGGACACTAAACTCTGTACTGGCACCCATGCCAACCTCTCCTTCATTGGACACTAAACACTGTACTGGCACCCATGCCAACCTCTCCTTCATTGGACACTAAACTCTGTACTGGCACCCATGCCAACCTCTCCTTCATTGGACACTAAAGTCTGTACTGGCACTCATGCAAACCTCTCCTTCATTGGACACTAAACTCTGTACTGGCACCCATACAACCTCTGCTTCATTGGACCCTAAACTCTGTACTGGCACCCATGCCAACCTCTCCTTCATTGGACACTAAACTCTGTACTGGCACCCATGCCAACCCCTCCTTCGTTGGACACTAAACTCTGTACTGGCACCCATGCCAACCTCTCCTTCATTGGACACTAAACTCTGTACTGGCACCCATGCCAACCCCTCCTTCATTGGACACTAAACACTGTACTGGCACCCATGCCAACCTCTCCTTCATTGGACACTAAACTCTGTACTGGCACCCATGCCAACCTCTCCTTCATTGGACACTAAACTCTGTACTGGCTCCCATGCCAACCCCTCCTTCATTGGACACTAAACTCTGTACTGGCACCCATGCCAACCTCTCCTTCATTGGTCACTAAACTCTGTACTGGCACCCATGCCAACCTCTCCTTCATTGGACACTAAACTCTGTACTGGCACCCATGCCAACCCCTCCTTCTTTGGACACTAAACTCTGTACTGGCTCCCATGCCAACCCCTCCTTCATTGGACACTAAACTCTGTACTGGCACCCATGCAAACCTCTCCTTCATTGGACACTAAACTCTGTACTGGCACCCATACAACCTCTCCTTCATTGGACACTAAACTCTGTACTGGCACCCATGCCAACCCCTCCTTCATTGGACACTAAACTCTGTATTGGCACCCATGCCAACCTCTCGTTCATTGGACACTAAACTCTGTACTGGCTCCCATGCCAACCCCTCCTTCATTGGACACTAAACTCTGTACTGGCACCCATGCAAACCTCTCATTCATTGGACACTAAACTCTGTACTGGCACCCATACAACCTCTCCTTCATTGGACACTAAACTCTGTACTGGCACCCATGCCAACCTCTCCTTCATTGGACACTAAACTCTGTACTGGCTCCCATGCCAACCTCTCCTTCATTGGACACTAAACTCTGTACTGGTACCCATGCCAACCTCTCCTTCATTGGACACTAAACTCTGTACTGGCACCCATGCCAACCCCTCCTTCATTGGACACTAAACTCTGTACTGGCACCCATACAACCTCTCCTTCATTGGACACTAAACTCTGTACTGGCACCCATACAACCTCTCCTTCATTGGACACTAAACTCTGTACTGGCTCCCATGCCAACCTCTCCTTCATTGGACACTAAACTCTGTACTGGCTCCCATGTCCACCTCTCCTTCATTGGACACTAAACTCTGTACTGGCACCCATGCCCACCTCTCCTTCATTGGACACTAATCTCTGTACTGGCACCCATGCAAACCTCTCCTTCATTGGACACTAAACTCTGTACTGGCACCCATACAACCTCTCCTTCATTGGACACTAAACTCTGTACTGGCTCCCATGCCAACCCCTCCTTCATTGGACACTAAACTCTGTACTGGCACCCATGCCAACCTCTCCTTCATTGGACACTAAACTCTGTACTGGCACCCATGCCAACCTCTCCTTCATTGGACACTAAACTCTGTACTGGCACCCATGCCAACCCCTCCTTCATTGGACACTAAACTCTGTACTGGCACCCATGCCAACACCTCCTTCATTGGACACTATACTCTGTACTGGCTCCCATGCCAACCTCTCCTTCATTGGACACTAAACTCTGTACTGGCACCCATGCCAACCTCTCCTTCATTGGACACTAAACTTTGTACTGGCTCCCATGCCAACTCTCTTTCATTGGACACTAAACACTGTACTGGCACCCATGCCAACCTCTCCTTCATTGGACCCTAAACTCTGTACTGGCACCCATGCCAACCTCTCCTTCATTGGACACTAAAGTCTGTACTGGCACTCATGCAAACCTCTCCTTCATTGGACACTAAACTCTGTACTGGCACCCATACAACCTCTGCTTCATTGGACCCTAAACTCTGTACTGGCACCCATGCCAACCTCTCCTTCATTGGACACTAAACTCTGTACTGGCACCCATGCCAACCCCTCCTTCGTTGGACACTAAACTCTGTACTGGCACCCATGCCAACCTCTCCTTCATTGGACACTAAACTCTGTACTGGCACCCATGCCAACCCCTCCTTCATTGGACACTAAACTCTGTACTGGCACCCATGCCAACCTCTCCTTCATTGGACACTAAACTCTGTACTGGCACCCATGCCAACCTCTCCTTCATTGGACACTAAACTCTGTACTGGCTCCCATGCCAACCCCTCCTTCATTGGACACTAAACTCTGTACTGGCACCCATGCCAACCTCTCCTTCATTGGTCACTAAACTCTGTACTGGCACCCATGCCAACCTCTCCTTCATTGGACACTAAACTCTGTACTGGCACCCATGCCAACCCCTCCTTCTTTGGACACTAAACTCTGTACTGGCTCCCATGCCAACCCCTCCTTCATTGGACACTAAACTCTGTACTGGCACCCATGCAAACCTCTCCTTCATTGGACACTAAACTCTGTACTGGCACCCATACAACCTCTCCTTCATTGGACACTAAACTCTGTACTGGCACCCATGCCAACCCCTCCTTCATTGGACACTAAACTCTGTATTGGCACCCATGGCAACCTCTCGTTCATTGGACACTAAACTCTGTACTGGCTCCCATGCCAACCCCTCCTTCATTGGACACTAAACTCTGTACTGGCACCCATGCAAACCTCTCCTTCATTGGACACTAAACTCTGTACTGGCACCCATACAACCTCTCCTTCATTGGACACTAAACTCTGTACTGGCACCCATGCCAACCTCTCCTTCATTGGACACTAAACTCTGTACTGGCTCCCATGCCAACCTCTCCTTCATTGGACACTAAACTCTGTACTGGTAGCCATGCCAACCTCTCCTTCATTGGACACTAAACTCTGTACTGGCACCCATGCCAACCCCTCCTTCATTGGACACTAAACTCTGTACTGGCACCAATACAACCTCTCCTTCATTGGACACTAAACTCTGTACTGGCACCCATACAACCTCTCCTTCATTGGACACTAAACTCTGTACTGGCACCCATGCCAACCTCTCCTTCATTGGACACTAAACTCTGTACTGGCTCCCATGCCAACCCCTCCTTCATTGGACACTAAACTCTGTACTGGCACCCATGCCAACCCCTCCTTCATTGGACACTAAACTCTGTACTGGTACCCATGGCAACCTCTCCTTCATTCGACACTAAACTCTGTACTGGCACTCATGCCAACCTCTCCTTCATTGGACACTAAACTCTGTACTGGTACCCATGACAACCTCTCCTTCATTGGACACTAAACTCTGTACTGGCACCCATGCCAGCCGCTCCTTCATTGGACACTAAACTCTGTACTGGAACCCATACAAACCTCTCCTTCATTGGACACTAAACTCTGTACTGGCGCACATGCTAACCTGTCCTACATTGGACACGAATCTCTGTACTGGTACCCATGCCAACCTCTCCTTCATTGGACACTAAACTCTGTACTGGCACCCATGCCCACCCCTCCTTCATTGGACCCTAAACTCTGTACTGGCACCCATGCCAACCTCTCCTTCATTGGACACTAAACTCTGTACTGGCACCCATGCCAACCCCTCCTTCGTTGGACACTAAACTCTGTACTGGCACCCATGCCAACCTCTCCTTCATTGGACACTAAACTCTGTACTGGCACCCATGCCAACCCCTCCTTCATTGGACACTAAACTCTGTACTGGCACCCATGCCAACCTCTCCTTCATTGGACACTAAACTCTGTACTGGCACCCATGCCAACCTCTCCTTCATTGGACACTAAACTCTGTACTGGCTCCCATGCCAACCCCTCCTTCATTGGACACTAAACTCTGTACTGGCACCCATGCCAACCTCTCCTTCATTGGTCACTAAACTCTGTACTGGCACCCATGCCAACCTCTCCTTCATTGGACACTAAACTCTGTACTGGCACCCATGCCAACCCCTCCTTCTTTGGACACTAAACTCTGTACTGGCACCCATGCAAACCTCTCCTTCATTGGACACTAAACTCTGTACTGGCACCCATACAACCTCTCCTTCATTGGACACTAAACTCTGTACTGGCACCCATGCCAACCCCTCCTTCATTGGACACTAAACTCTGTATTGGCACCCATGCCAACCTCTCGTTCATTGGACACTAAACTCTGTACTGGCTCCCATGCCAACCCCTCCTTCATTGGACACTAAACTCTGTACTGGCACCCATGCAAACCTCTCCTTCATTGGACACTAAACTCTGTACTGGCACCCATACAACCTCTCCTTCATTGGACACTAAACTCTGTACTGGCACCCATGCCAACCTCTCCTTCATTGGACACTAAACTCTGTACTGGCTCCCATGCCAACCTCTCCTTCATTGGACACTAAACTCTGTACTGGTACCCATGCCAACCTCTCCTTCATTGGACACTAAACTCTGTACTGGCACCCATGCCAACCCCTCATTGGACACTAAACTCTGTACTGGCACCCATACAACCTCTCCTTCATTGGACACTAAACTCTGTACTGGCACCCATACAACCTCTCCTTCATTGGACACTAAACTCTGTACTGGCTCCAATGCCAACCTCTCCTTTAGTGTCCAATGAAGGAGAGGTTGGCATGGGTGCCAGTACAGAGTTTAGTGTCCAATGAAGGAGATGTTGGCATGGGAGCCAGTACAGAGTATAGTGTCCAATGAAGGAGGTGTTGGCATGGGTGCCAGTACAGAGTTTAGTGTCCAATGAAGGAGGGGTTGGCATGGGTGCCAGTACAGAGTTTAGTGTCCAATGAAGGAGAGGTTGGCATGGGTGCCAGTACAGAGTTTAGTGTCCAATGAAGGAGGGGTTGGCATGGGAGCCAGTACAGAGTTTAGTGTCCAATGAAGGAGAGGTTGTATGGGTGCCAGTACAGAGTTTAGTGTCCAATGAAGGAGAGGTTTGCATGGGTGCCAGTGCAGAGATTAGTGTCCAATGAAGGAGAGGTGGGCATGGGTGCCAGTACAGAGTTTAGTGTCCAATGAAGGAGAGGTGCCAACCTCTCCTTCATTGGACACTAAACTCTGTAATGTCACCCATGCCAACCTCTCCTTCATTGGACACTAAACTCTGTACTGGCACCCATGCCAACCTCTCCTTCATTGGACACTAAACTGTGTACTGGCACCCATGATAACCTCTCCTTCATTGGACACTAAACTCTGTACTGGCACCCATGCCAACCTCTCCTTCATTGGACACTGAACTCTGTACTGGCACCCATGCTAACCTCTCCTTCATTGGACACTAAACTCTGTACTGGCACCCATGCCAACCTCTCCTTCATTGGACACTGAACTCTGTACTGGCACCCATGCTAACCTCTCCTTCATTGGACACTAAAGTCTGTACTGGCACACATGCTATTCTCTCCTTCATTGGACACTAAACTCTGTACTGGTACCCATGCCAACCTCTCCTTCATTGGACACTAAACACTGTACTGGCTCCCAAGCCAACCTCTCCTGCGTTGGACACTAAACTCTGTACTGGCTCCCATGCCAACCTCTCCTTCGTTGGATACTAAACTCTGTACTGGCACCCATGCAAACCTCTCCTTCATTGGGCACTATACTCTGTACTGGCACCCATACAACCTCTCCTTCATTGGACACTAGATTCTGTACTGGCACCCATGCCAACCCCTCCTTCATTGGACACTAAACTCTGTACTGGCACCCATGCCAACCCCTCCTTCATTGGACACTAAACTCTGTACTGTCTCCCATGCCAACCTCTCCTTCATTGGACACTAAACACTGTACTGGCACACATGCCAACCCCTCCTTCATTGGACACTAAACTCTGTACTGGCACACATGCTATCCTCTCCTTCGTTGGACACTAAACTCTGTACTGGCACCCAAGCCAACCTCTCCTTCATTGGACACTAAACTCTGTACTGGCACCCATGCCAACCTCTCCTTCATTGGACACTAAACTCTGTACTGGCACCCATGCAAACCTCTCCTTCATTGGACACTAAACTCTGTACTGGTACCCATGCCAAACCCTCCTTCATTGGACACTAAACTCTGTACTGGCACCCATGCCAACCTCTCCTTCATTGGACACTAAACTCTGTACTGGCACCCATGCCAACCTCTCCTTCATTGGACACTAAACTCTGTAATGTCACCCATGCCAACCTCTCCTTCATTGGACACTAAACTCTGTACTGGCACCCATGCCAACCTCTCCTTCATTGGGCACTAAACTGTGTACTGGCACCCATGATAACCTCTCCTTCATTGGACACTAAACTCTGTACTGGCACCCATGCCAACCTCTCCTTCATTGGACACTAAACTCTGTACTGGCACCCATGCTAACCTCTCCTTCATTGGACACTAAAGTCTGTACTGGCACACATGCTATTCTCTCCTTCATTGGACACTAAACTCTGTACTGGCTCCCATGCCAACCCCTCCTTCATTGGACACTAAACTCTGTACTGGCACCCATGCAAACCTCTCCTTCATTGGACACTAAACTCTGTACTGGCACCCATACAACCTCTCCTTCATTGGACACTAAACTCTGTACTGGCACCCATGCCAACCTCTCCTTCATTGGACACTAAACTCTGTACTGGCTCCCATGCCAACCTCTCCTTCATTGGACACTAAACTCTGTACTGGTACCCATGCCAACCTCTCCTTCATTGGACACTAAACTCTGTACTGGCACCCATGCCAACCCCTCCTTCATTGGACACTAAACTCTGTACTGGCACCCATACAACCTCTCCTTCATTGGACACTAAACTCTGTACTGGCACCCATACAACCTCTCCTTCATTGGACACTAAACTCTGTACTGGCTCCCATGCCAACCTCTCCTTCATTGGACACTAAACTCTGTACTGGCTCCCATGTCCACCTCTCCTTCATTGGACACTAAACTCTGTACTGGCACCCATGCCCACCTCTCCTTCATTGGACACTAATCTCTGTACTGGCACCCATGCAAACCTCTCCTTCATTGGACACTAAACTCTGTACTGGCACCCATACAACCTCTCCTTCATTGGACACTAAACTCTGTACTGGCTCCCATGCCAACCCCTCCTTCATTGGACACTAAACTCTGTACTGGCACCCATGCCAACCTCTCCTTCATTGGACACTAAACTCTGTACTGGCACCCATGCCAACCTCTCCTTCATTGGACACTAAACTCTGTACTGGCACCCATGCCAACCCCTCCTTCATTGGACACTAAACTCTGTACTGGCACCCATGCCAACACCTCCTTCATTGGACACTATACTCTGTACTGGCTCCCATGCCAACCTCTCCTTCATTGGACACTAAACTCTGTACTGGCACCCATGCCAACCTCTCCTTCATTGGACACTAAACTTTGTACTGGCTCCCATGCCAACTCTCTTTCATTGGACACTAAACACTGTACTGGCACCCATGCCAACCTCTCCTTCATTGGACCCTAAACTCTGTACTGGCACCCATGCCAACCTCTCCTTCATTGGACACTAAAGTCTGTACTGGCACTCATGCAAACCTCTCCTTCATTGGACACTAAACTCTGTACTGGCACCCATACAACCTCTGCTTCATTGGACCCTAAAC
Organism: Octopus bimaculoides; assembly: GCF_046866305.1. Classification (NCBI taxonomy): domain Eukaryota; kingdom Metazoa; phylum Mollusca; class Cephalopoda; order Octopoda; family Octopodidae; genus Octopus; species Octopus bimaculoides. Next base: position 120,137 of record NW_028315352.1, read on the forward strand.
TCTGTACTGGCACCCATGCCAACCTCTCCTTCATTGGACACTAAACTCTGTACTGGCACCCATGCCAACCCCTCCTTCGTTGGACACTAAACTCTGTACTGGCACCCATGCCAACCTCTCCTTCATTGGACACTAAACTCTGTACTGGCACCCATGCCAACCCCTCCTTCATTGGACACTAAACTCTGTACTGGCACCCATGCCAACCTCTCCTTCATTGGACACTAAACTCTGTACTGGCACCCATGCCAACCTCTCCTTCATTGGGCACTAAACTGTGTACTGGCACCCATGATAACCTCTCCTTCATTGGACACTAAACTCTGTACTGGCACCCATGCCAACCTCTCCTTCATTGGACACTAAACTCTGTACTGGCACCCATGCTAACCTCTCCTTCATTGGACACTAAAGTCTGTACTGGCACACATGCTATTCTCTCCTTCATTGGACACTAAACTCTGTACTGGCTCCCATGCCAACCCCTCCTTCATTGGACACTAAACTCTGTACTGGCACCCATGCAAACCTCTCCTTCATTGGACACTAAACTCTGTACTGGCACCCATACAACCTCTCCTTCATTGGACACTAAACTCTGTACTGGCACCCATGCCAACCTCTCCTTCATTGGACACTAAACTCTGTACTGGCTCCCATGCCAACCTCTCCTTCATTGGACACTAAACTCTGTACTGGTACCCATGCCAACCTCTCCTTCATTGGACACTAAACTCTGTACTGGCACCCATGCCAACCCCTCCTTCATTGGACACTAAACTCTGTACTGGCACCCATACAACCTCTCCTTCATTGGACACTAAACTCTGTACTGGCACCCATACAACCTCTCCTTCATTGGACACTAAACTCTGTACTGGCTCCCATGCCAACCTCTCCTTCATTGGACACTAAACTCTGTACTGGCTCCCATGTCCACCTCTCCTTCATTGGACACTAAACTCTGTACTGGCACCCATGCCCACCTCTCCTTCATTGGACACTAATCTCTGTACTGGCACCCATGCAAACCTCTCCTTCATTGGACACTAAACTCTGTACTGGCACCCATACAACCTCTCCTTCATTGGACACTAAACTCTGTACTGGCTCCCATGCCAACCCCTCCTTCATTGGACACTAAACTCTGTACTGGCACCCATGCCAACCTCTCCTTCATTGGACACTAAACTCTGTACTGGCACCCATGCCAACCTCTCCTTCATTGGACACTAAACTCTGTACTGGCACCCATGCCAACCCCTCCTTCATTGGACACTAAACTCTGTACTGGCACCCATGCCAACACCTCCTTCATTGGACACTATACTCTGTACTGGCTCCCATGCCAACCTCTCCTTCATTGGACACTAAACTCTGTACTGGCACCCATGCCAACCTCTCCTTCATTGGACACTAAACTTTGTACTGGCTCCCATGCCAACTCTCTTTCATTGGACACTAAACACTGTACTGGCACCCATGCCAACCTCTCCTTCATTGGACCCTAAACTCTGTACTGGCACCCATGCCAACCTCTCCTTCATTGGACACTAAAGTCTGTACTGGCACTCATGCAAACCTCTCCTTCATTGGACACTAAACTCTGTACTGGCACCCATACAACCTCTGCTTCATTGGACCCTAAACTCTGTACTGGCACCCATGCCAACCTCTCCTTCATTGGACACTAAACTCTGTACTGGCACCCATGCCAACCCCTCCTTCGTTGGACACTAAACTCTGTACTGGCACCCATGCCAACCTCTCCTTCATTGGACACTAAACTCTGTACTGGCACCCATGCCAACCCCTCCTTCATTGGACACTAAACTCTGTACTGGCACCCATGCCAACCTCTCCTTCATTGGACACTAAACTCTGTACTGGCACCCATGCCAACCTCTCCTTCATTGGACACTAAACTCTGTACTGGCTCCCATGCCAACCCCTCCTTCATTGGACACTAAACTCTGTACTGGCACCCATGCCAACCTCTCCTTCATTGGTCACTAAACTCTGTACTGGCACCCATGCCAACCTCTCCTTCATTGGACACTAAACTCTGTACTGGCACCCATGCCAACCCCTCCTTCTTTGGACACTAAACTCTGTACTGGCTCCCATGCCAACCCCTCCTTCATTGGACACTAAACTCTGTACTGGCACCCATGCAAACCTCTCCTTCATTGGACACTAAACTCTGTACTGGCACCCATACAACCTCTCCTTCATTGGACACTAAACTCTGTACTGGCACCCATGCCAACCCCTCCTTCATTGGACACTAAACTCTGTATTGGCACCCATGGCAACCTCTCGTTCATTGGACACTAAACTCTGTACTGGCTCCCATGCCAACCCCTCCTTCATTGGACACTAAACTCTGTACTGGCACCCATGCAAACCTCTCCTTCATTGGACACTAAACTCTGTACTGGCACCCATACAACCTCTCCTTCATTGGACACTAAACTCTGTACTGGCACCCATGCCAACCTCTCCTTCATTGGACACTAAACTCTGTACTGGCTCCCATGCCAACCTCTCCTTCATTGGACACTAAACTCTGTACTGGTAGCCATGCCAACCTCTCCTTCATTGGACACTAAACTCTGTACTGGCACCCATGCCAACCCCTCCTTCATTGGACACTAAACTCTGTACTGGCACCAATACAACCTCTCCTTCATTGGACACTAAACTCTGTACTGGCACCCATACAACCTCTCCTTCATTGGACACTAAACTCTGTACTGGCACCCATGCCAACCTCTCCTTCATTGGACACTAAACTCTGTACTGGCACCCATGCCAACCTCTCCTTCATTGGACACTAAACTCTGTACTGGCTCCCATGCCAACCCCTCCTTCATTGGACACTAAACTCTGTACTGGCACCCATGCCAACCTCTCCTTCATTGGTCACTAAACTCTGTACTGGCACCCATGCCAACCTCTCCTTCATTGGACACTAAACTCTGTACTGGCACCCATGCCAACCCCTCCTTCTTTGGACACTAAACTCTGTACTGGCACCCATGCAAACCTCTCCTTCATTGGACACTAAACTCTGTACTGGCACCCATACAACCTCTCCTTCATTGGACACTAAACTCTGTACTGGCACCCATGCCAACCCCTCCTTCATTGGACACTAAACTCTGTATTGGCACCCATGCCAACCTCTCGTTCATTGGACACTAAACTCTGTACTGGCTCCCATGCCAACCCCTCCTTCATTGGACACTAAACTCTGTACTGGCACCCATGCAAACCTCTCCTTCATTGGACACTAAACTCTGTACTGGCACCCATACAACCTCTCCTTCATTGGACACTAAACTCTGTACTGGCACCCATGCCAACCTCTCCTTCATTGGACACTAAACTCTGTACTGGCTCCCATGCCAACCTCTCCTTCATTGGACACTAAACTCTGTACTGGTACCCATGCCAACCTCTCCTTCATTGGACACTAAACTCTGTACTGGCACCCATGCCAACCCCTCATTGGACACTAAACTCTGTACTGGCACCCATACAACCTCTCCTTCATTGGACACTAAACTCTGTACTGGCACCCATACAACCTCTCCTTCATTGGACACTAAACTCTGTACTGGCTCCAATGCCAACCTCTCCTTTAGTGTCCAATGAAGGAGAGGTTGGCATGGGTGCCAGTACAGAGTTTAGTGTCCAATGAAGGAGATGTTGGCATGGGAGCCAGTACAGAGTATAGTGTCCAATGAAGGAGGTGTTGGCATGGGTGCCAGTACAGAGTTTAGTGTCCAATGAAGGAGGGGTTGGCATGGGTGCCAGTACAGAGTTTAGTGTCCAATGAAGGAGAGGTTGGCATGGGTGCCAGTACAGAGTTTAGTGTCCAATGAAGGAGGGGTTGGCATGGGAGCCAGTACAGAGTTTAGTGTCCAATGAAGGAGAGGTTGTATGGGTGCCAGTACAGAGTTTAGTGTCCAATGAAGGAGAGGTTTGCATGGGTGCCAGTGCAGAGATTAGTGTCCAATGAAGGAGAGGTGGGCATGGGTGCCAGTACAGAGTTTAGTGTCCAATGAAGGAGAGGTGCCAACCTCTCCTTCATTGGACACTAAACTCTGTAATGTCACCCATGCCAACCTCTCCTTCATTGGACACTAAACTCTGTACTGGCACCCATGCCAACCTCTCCTTCATTGGACACTAAACTGTGTACTGGCACCCATGATAACCTCTCCTTCATTGGACACTAAACTCTGTACTGGCACCCATGCCAACCTCTCCTTCATTGGACACTGAACTCTGTACTGGCACCCATGCTAACCTCTCCTTCATTGGACACTAAACTCTGTACTGGCACCCATGCCAACCTCTCCTTCATTGGACACTGAACTCTGTACTGGCACCCATGCTAACCTCTCCTTCATTGGACACTAAAGTCTGTACTGGCACACATGCTATTCTCTCCTTCATTGGACACTAAACTCTGTACTGGTACCCATGCCAACCTCTCCTTCATTGGACACTAAACACTGTACTGGCTCCCAAGCCAACCTCTCCTGCGTTGGACACTAAACTCTGTACTGGCTCCCATGCCAACCTCTCCTTCGTTGGATACTAAACTCTGTACTGGCACCCATGCAAACCTCTCCTTCATTGGGCACTATACTCTGTACTGGCACCCATACAACCTCTCCTTCATTGGACACTAGATTCTGTACTGGCACCCATGCCAACCCCTCCTTCATTGGACACTAAACTCTGTACTGGCACCCATGCCAACCCCTCCTTCATTGGACACTAAACTCTGTACTGTCTCCCATGCCAACCTCTCCTTCATTGGACACTAAACACTGTACTGGCACACATGCCAACCCCTCCTTCATTGGACACTAAACTCTGTACTGGCACACATGCTATCCTCTCCTTCGTTGGACACTAAACTCTGTACTGGCACCCAAGCCAACCTCTCCTTCATTGGACACTAAACTCTGTACTGGCACCCATGCCAACCTCTCCTTCATTGGACACTAAACTCTGTACTGGCACCCATGCAAACCTCTCCTTCATTGGACACTAAACTCTGTACTGGTACCCATGCCAAACCCTCCTTCATTGGACACTAAACTCTGTACTGGCACCCATGCCAACCTCTCCTTCATTGGACACTAAACTCTGTACTGGCACCCATGCCAACCTCTCCTTCATTGGACACTAAACTCTGTAATGTCACCCATGCCAACCTCTCCTTCATTGGACACTAAACTCTGTACTGGCACCCATGCCAACCTCTCCTTCATTGGGCACTAAACTGTGTACTGGCACCCATGATAACCTCTCCTTCATTGGACACTAAACTCTGTACTGGCACCCATGCCAACCTCTCCTTCATTGGACACTAAACTCTGTACTGGCACCCATGCTAACCTCTCCTTCATTGGACACTAAAGTCTGTACTGGCACACATGCTATTCTCTCGTTCATTGGACACTAAACTCTGTACTGGCTCCCATGCCAACCCCTCCTTCATTGGACACTAAACTCTGTACTGGCACCCATGCAAACCTCTCCTTCATTGGACACTAAACTCTGTACTGGCACCCATACAACCTCTCCTTCATTGGACACTAAACTCTGTACTGGCACCCATGCCAACCTCTCCTTCATTGGACACTAAACTCTGTACTGGCTCCCATGCCAACCTCTCCTTCATTGGACACTAAACTCTGTACTGGTACCCATGCCAACCTCTCCTTCATTGGACACTAAACTCTGTACTGGCACCCATGCCAACCCCTCCTTCATTGGACACTAAACTCTGTACTGGCACCCATACAACCTCTCCTTCATTGGACACTAAACTCTGTACTGGCACCCATACAACCTCTCCTTCATTGGACACTAAACTCTGTACTGGCTCCCATGCCAACCTCTCCTTCATTGGACACTAAACTCTGTACTGGCTCCCATGTCCACCTCTCCTTCATTGGACACTAAACTCTGTACTGACACCCATGCCCACCTCTCCTTCATTGGACACTAATCTCTGTACTGGCACCCATGCAAACCTCTCCTTCATTGGACACTAAACTCTGTACTGGCACCCATACAACCTCTCCTTCATTGGACACTAAACTCTGTACTGGCTCCCATGCCAACCCCTCCTTCATTGGACACTAAACTCTGTACTGGCTCCCATGCCAACCTCTCCTTCATTGGACACTAAACTCTGTACTGGCTCCCATGTCCACCTCTCCTTCATTGGACACTAAACTCTGTACTGGCACCCATGCCCACCTCTCCTTCATTGGACACTAATCTCTGTACTGGCACCCATGCAAACCTCTCCTTCATTGGACACTAAACTCTGTACTGGCACCCATACAACCTCTCCTTCATTGGACACTAAACTCTGTACTGGCTCCCATGCCAACCCCTCCTTCATTGGACACTAAACTCTGTACTGGCACCCATGCCAACCTCTCCTTCATTGGACACTAAACTCTGTACTGGCACCCATGCCAACCCCTCCTTCATTGGACACTAAACTCTGTACTGGCACCCATGCCAACCTCTCCTTCATTGGACACTAAACTCTGTACTGGCACCCATGCCAACCTCTCCTTCATTGGACACTAAACTCTGTACTGGCTCCCATGCCAACCCCTCCTTCATTGGACACTAAACTCTGTACTGGCACCCATGCCAACCTCTCCTTCATTGGTCACTAAACTCTGTACTGGCACCCATGCCAACCTCTCCTTCATTGGACACTAAACTCTGTACTGGCACCCATGCCAACCCCTCCTTCTTTGGACACTAAACTCTGTACTGGCACCCATGCAAACCTCTCCTTCATTGGACACTAAACTCTGTACTGGCACCCATACAACCTCTCCTTCATTGGACACTAAACTCTGTACTGGCACCCATGCCAACCCCTCCTTCATTGGACACTAAACTCTGTATTGGCACCCATGCCAACCTCTCGTTCATTGGACACTAAACTCTGTACTGGCTCCCATGCCAACCCCTCCTTCATTGGACACTAAACTCTGTACTGGCACCCATGCAAACCTCTCCTTCATTGGACACTAAACTCTGTACTGGCACCCATACAACCTCTCCTTCATTGGACACTAAACTCTGTACTGGCACCCATGCCAACCTCTCCTTCATTGGACACTAAACTCTGTACTGGCTCCCATGCCAACCTCTCCTTCATTGGACACTAAACTCTGTACTGGTACCCATGCCAACCTCTCCTTCATTGGACACTAAACTCTGTACTGGCACCCATACAACCTCTCCTTCATTGGACACTAAACTCTGTACTGGCACCCATACAACCTCTCCTTCATTGGACACTAAACTCTGTACTGGCTCCAATGCCAACCTCTCCTTTAGTGTCCAATGAAGGAGAGGTTGGCATGGGTGCCAGTACAGAGTTTAGTGTCCAATGAAGGAGATGTTGGCATGGGAGCCAGTACAGAGTATAGTGTCCAATGAAGGAGGTGTTGGCATGGGTGCCAGTACAGAGTTTAGTGTCCAATGAAGGAGGGGTTGGCATGGGTGCCAGTACAGAGTTTAGTGTCCAATGAAGGAGAGGTTGGCATGGGTGCCAGTACAGAGTTTAGTGTCCAATGAAGGAGGGGTTGGCATGGGAGCCAGTACAGAGTTTAGTGTCCAATGAAGGAGAGGTTTGCATGGGTTCCAGTACAGAGTTTAGTGTCCAATGAAGGAGAGGTTGGCATTGGTGCCAGTACAGAATTTAGTGTCCAATGAAGGAGAAGTTGTATGGGTGCCAGTACAGCGTTTTGTGTCCAATGAAGGAGAGGCTAGCATGGGTGCCAGTACAGAGTTTAGTGTCCAATGAAGGAGTGGTTGTCATGGGTACCAGTACAGAGTTTAGTGTCCAATGAAGGAGAGGTTAGCATGGGTGCCAGTACAGAGTTTAGTGTCCAATGAAGGAGAGGTTTGCATGGGTGCCAGTTCTGTACTGGCACCCATGCCAACCTCTCCTTCATTCGACACTAAACTCTGTACTGGCACCCATGCCAACCTCTCCTTCATTGGACACTAAACTCTGTACTGGCTCCCATGCCAACCTCTCCTTCATTGGACACTAAACTCTGTACTGGTACCCATGCCAACCTCTCCTTCATTGGACACTAAACTCTGTACTGGCACCCATGCCAACCCCTCCTTCATTGGACACTAAACTCTGTACTGGCACCCATACAACCTCTCCTTCATTGGACACTAAACTCTGTACTGGCACCCATACAACCTCTCCTTCATTGGACACTAAACTCTGTACTGGCTCCCATGCCAACCTCTCCTTCATTGGACACTAAACTCTGTACTGGCTCCCATGCCCACCTCTCCTTCATTGGACACTAAACTCTGTACTGGCACCCATGCCCACCTCTCCTTCATTGGACACTAATCTCTGTACTGGCACCCATGCAAACCTCTCCTTCATTGGACACTAAACTCTGTACTGGCACCCATACAACCTCTCCTTCATTGGACACTAAACTCTGTACTGGCTCCCATGCCAACCCCTCCTTCATTGGACACTAAACTCTGTACTGGCACCCATGACAACCTCTCCTTCATTGGACACTAAACTCTGTACTGGCACCCATGCCAACCTCTCCTTCATTGGACACTAAACTCTGTACTGGCACCCATGCCAACCCCTCCTTCATTGGACACTAAACTCTGTACTGGCACCCATGCCAACACCTCCTTCATTGGACACTATACTCTGTATTGGCTCCCATGCCAACCTCTCCTTCATTGGACACTAAACTCTGTACTGGCACCCATGCCAACCTCTCCTTCATTGGACACTAAACTTTGTACTGGCTCCCATGCCAACTCTCTTTCATTGGACACTAAACTCTGTACTGACATCCATACAACCTCTCCTTCATTGGACACTAAACTCTGTACTGGTACCCATGATAACCTCTCCTTCATTGGACACTAAAGTCTGTACTGGCACCCATGCCAACCTCTCCTTCATTGGACACTAAACTCTGTACTGGCACCCATGCTAACCTCTCCTTCATTGGACACTAAACTCTGTACTGGTACCCATGCCAGCCTTTCCTTCATTGGACACTAAACTCTGTACTGGCACCCATGCCAACCTCTCCTTCATTGGACACTAAACTCTGTACTGGCTCCCATGCCAACCCCTCCTTCATTGGACACTAAACTCTGTACTGGCACCCATGCCAACCTCTCCTTCATCGGACATTATACTCTGTACTGGCTCCCATGCCAACCTCTCCTTCATTGGACACTAAACTCTGTACTGGCACTCATGCAAACCTCTCCTTCATTGGACACTAAACTCTGTACTGGCACCCATGCCAACCTCTCCTTCATTGGACACTAAACACTGTACTGGCACCCATGCCAACCTCTCCTTCATTGGACCCTAAACTCTGTACTGGCACCCATGCCAACCTCTCCTTCATTGGACACTAAAGTCTGTACTGGCACTCATGCAAACCTCTCCTTCATTGGACACTAAACTCTGTACTGGCACCCATACAACCTCTGCTTCATTGGACACTAAACTCTGTACTGGCTCCCATGCCAACCTCTCCGTCATTGGACACTAAACTCTGTACTGGCACCCATGCCAACCTATCCTTCGTTGGACACTAAACTCTGTACTGGCACCCATGCCCACCTCTCCTTCATTGGACACTAAACTCTGTACTGGCACCCATGCCCACCTCTCCTTCATTGGACACTAATCTCTGTACTGGCACCCATGCAAACCTCTCCTTCATTGGACACTAAACTCTGTACTGGCACCCATACAACCTCTCCTTCATTGGACACTAAACTCTGTACTGGCTCCCATGCCAACCTCTCCTTCATTGGACACTAAACTCTGTACTGGCACCCATGCCAACCCCTCCTTCATTGGACACTAAACTCTGTACTGGCACCCATGCCAACCTTTCCTTCATTGGACACTAAACTCTGTACTGGCACCCATGCCAACCTCTCCTTCATTGGACACTAAACTCTGTACTGGCACCCATGCCAACCCCTCCTTCATTGGACACTAAACTCTGTACTGGCACCCATGCCAACCTCTGCTTCATTGGACACTAAACTCTGTACTGGCACCCATGCCAACCTCTCCTTCATTCGACACTAAACTCTGTACTGGCACCCATGCCAACCTCTCCTTCATTGGACACTAAACTCTGTACTGGCTCCCATACAACCTCTCCTTCATTAGACACTAAAATCTGTACTGGCACCCATGCCAACCTCTCCTTCATTCGACACTAAACTCTGTACTGGCACCCATGCCAACCTCTCCTTCATTCGACACTAAATTCTGTACTGGCACCCATGCCCACCTCTCCTTCATTGGACACTAAACTCTGTACTGGCACCCATGCCAACGTCTCCTTCATTGGACACTAAACTCTGTACTGGCCGCACGTGCTCCTGCATGGCCGCAGTCAAATGACTTAAACCAGTAAAAAAGTATATATATATATATATATATATATATATGTGTGTGTGTATATATATATATATATATATATATATATATATATATATATATATATATATATATGGGAGAATATACAAATAATAACAACAGACGAGGACAGGTGGTGTAAATAACAAAAGTATATATTAGTATGACGCTCGGGAATACGGAAATTCTTTGACGTTTCGAGCTACGCTCTTCAACAGAAAGAATACGGAGACAAGGAGAAAAACACGGAGAAAAAAAATTGAATAGTGTTCAGTCAACGGTCAATCATTGCTTCTGCTTACCGGAAGTTTAGAAAGTTTACACAGGAGAGCTAAGAAAAGGGGTAGTACACAAAGGGGGAGAAAGAACGGTGATCGAAGAACGAGGAGCTGTGTGTGTGAGAGAGAGAATGCTCGTGATCTTGACGTATGCATGTGTGAAAATGGGGAGGGGAGAAAGGAGTTGGTGAGTTGTAGTGTGTGCGTGGTGTGATGTGAGGGTGTTGGGAGGTGGGGAAGGCATGAGTGGAGTGGGAAGGTAGAGTAGTAGTGTGTTGGGTTGGGGTGGGATGAGCTTATGAGGGAGGTTTGACGATGAAGGGGGAAGGGGAAGGTGGATATAAGAGAGGGGGAAGGTGGGTATGGGAGGAGGGAGAAAGAGAGGAAGAGAAAGATAGTGAGAGAGAAGAGAGTGAGAGTGAGAGAGGGGGAAGAGAGAGAGTAAGAGAGAAAAGAGTGAGAGAAAGAGAGTAAGAGTGGGAGAGGGGAGAGTAAGAGAGAAGAGTGTGAGAGAGAGTAAGAGAGTAAGAGAGAGGAGAAAA